>NW_028261384.1:84469919-84626169 GCF_051295495.1 Thamnophis sirtalis | reverse complement strand
GTTAATGTTTAAATTGATTAAAATAAGCTTCCCAACGTATTTAGCAAAATATTTGATAAGGTATGGAACTCTTGCATATTTCTTTTATTTGTTCTGACTCTATTGCTTGACATTTCTCCAGAGATGGAAACCAAAGATTACCTTCGTCAGGACTGCCAGATGGTCTATGGCATTCCTATGGTCTATGCATTCTCCTTTGACTGGGATAGAATTGAAAATTTCCAGAGTAGGCCAGATGACATTGTGATAGCCACATATCCCAAATCTGGTGAGTTTTCAGTATTGGAAAAGGGCAACCTGATAATTTTTCATCTTTTAATGATGCCTTCATTTTATGAAGTTTTTTTTTCTCTTAGCATGCAGATTTCAATACAACTTCTGTGCTCTTTGTTTCCAGGCACAACGTGGTTAAGTGAAATTGTGGATATGATTCTGAATAACGGTGATGTTGATAAATGCAAAAGAGATGCTATTTTCAATAAAGTGCCTATGTTAGAATTTGTTGTCCCAGGGAAGATGCCAGCTGGTAAGCTTTGATCTTAATTCTTTTAAAAAATGTTTTATTTGCGTTGAGTGTATCTCAAAATCACACTATTTCTAATCCTTAACATTTTAAATTCACAATATACTTTAACACACTATTAATGTTAATAATACAATTAAATTACCGAATCCTAAATTTCCATCTACTGATCTTAATCTTATTTTTAGTTATAATAAGTTGTATGTATATATATGTATGTATGTATGTGTGTATGTGTATGTGTATTGTATGTATGTATATATGTATGTATGTATACACACACATACATACACACGCATATACATCAATGTTCCCTCTAATTTTTTTTCAGTGTGAGCGGAAAAGTATAGTGTTTGAGCAGCACATTTTCATACCTGAGCACCTGGATTTTTTTCATAGATGTCACCCAAGACAACGAAATTAGTGTTATTTGAAACTCAATTCTACCATGTAAATATCCATTAAGTAAAGAAATCTCCCTATACAGGTAGTCCTCAATCTACGACCATAATTGAGCCCAAAGTTTCTATTGCTAAGTGAGACATTTGTTAAGTGAGTTTTGCCCCATTTTACAACCTTTCTTGCTACAGTTAAGTGAATCATTGCGGTTAAATCAGTAACCTGGTTGTTAAGTCAATCTGACTTTCCTACTGACTTTCCTTGGCAGATGGTTGCAAAAGGTGACCCCAGGACACTGCAACCATCATAAATATGAGGCAGTTGCCAAAGATCCAAATTTTGATCATATGACCATGGGGATGCTGCAATGATCATGTGTGAAGAACAGCTGTAATTCACTTTTTTCAGTGCTGATGTAGCTTTAGTCATTAAGTGAACTGTTGTAAGTTGAGGACTATACTTTCCCCCTTACTATCCAATAGTCTGCAGTGATATTAGCAAGTTATGAATAAATTACCAACTGATGTAGATTAGCAATTGGAGCACTTAAAGAAGCAAACAAAGAGGGGAGAGGAAGGAAGGGAGGAAGGAAAGAAGGGAGAGGGAGAGAGAAACAGAGACAGAGGGAGAGACAAAAAAGGAAAGAGGAGAAAGAGAAAAAGAAAGGGGAGAGGACGGTGGGAGGATAAGAAAAAGAGGCAGAAAAAAGAAAGAGAGAAAGAGGAAAGGAAGAAAGAAGGAAGGAAAGAAAAAAGGAAGAAAAAAGGAAGAAAGAAAAGAGGAGAGAAGAGAAGGAATAGAGGCCAAAAAAGCAAACAAGGAAAAGTAGGGAAAAAACTTTCACTGGAAAACACTATTTTTCCATCAGTGCAAAACTTTCCTAAACAAGGTTAATTTTCTGGATTTTGACTTTCCGGTCCAGGTGGACCAAGAAGCCTTTGTTTTCTTTTTCTAAAATCAAATAAAATCTGCAGAGCACCAGCTCGACTCCCCCTTCCTGCAAAAAAAACCTCGAGCGCAGAGGCTGGATTCAGACAACATGTGCATATCCAGCGTGGGTTTCCACTTGTTTGAGAGTTGGTTGCTGCAGTTGCTGCTGCCGTTGCTGCTGCCGCCGCTTCTCTCCTCAGTAACTTTGATCCAGGAGGGAACAGCCTCCCTGTCAATCAGCTAGAAAACGGCTTCCTTCCCTCGGCTTCCTTCGTGCTGAGTTATCCTTTAGAAACTTACTGTTAATGCCTACTTCCCTATCTCCCACAGGCTATCGGGGCTTTTTTTCCTGCTCCCGCCCCTCCGCCACCTTCCTACTGGCTCCTGAAGCCTCAAAGGATCCTCAAAGCCACAGCGCCGGGCAGCAAATCTGGCGGTGCTGTTAGAGGAGGAGGAGGCAGCAGCAGTTAGTCCGGCCTACAAAGGACCTCCTCCCCAGCTTCCGGAGCCTGTGGAAATCACTGCGCGGGAGTTGAAAAGTCCTGTGCGGTGTTTTCTTGCCATGTGCGCGGCCGCGCAGCCGCGCACCTTAGAGGGAACAGTGATATACATACATACACACACACACACACACACACACACAATTTTTCCTTTTTGTTTTTTCCCAGTTTATTAATGTATTTTCTCATTATTCATCATCTCTTAACCTTTTTAAAATCCCATCATTTCTTGACTTTTTAGTCAGCCTTTTGTCTCCCGCCCTCCCTCTTCCCTAACTCTCTCTCTCCTGGAATCTTGTAGCTCTTTTTGTGCCTACTGAACACTTTCAGTAGGATACCCTGGATACCCTTTTCTCTTTCTACTGTATTATTTGAACACTCATCAACAAGACTTCCTTTTTTTTAAGAGAATCTTTTTTTTCTTTAAATCTTTCTTTTTTTTGGGGGGGGGGAGATTTTTCTCCTTGTTCTATTATAAGATTTTGAGGAGTTATCTAATTGATTCCTACTTATTAATCCTTTATTTTCTTTATTTATAGCTTCTTGCTTTTTATTTTTATTTTTCCCTTCTGGTGCTGCAGCTTCTAATCTCTCTCATCTATTTCTTGAATATCATGTTCATCTTCCCCCGCAGTTGTTGAATGACTTCTACATTCATTTCTGTGTCTTTAAACAATCGTCTCCTTATTGTTCTTCAGAGATTCACACATACTTTTTAACATCAAGAATATTTCTTCATATGCCTCATGCCTCTATCATCCCCTGTAAACCCGTTTTATAACAATTTAATAAAAATGACTCAGTATATTTCTATAGATCCAATGTCTCAATATTTTAAAACTCCTGCTTAATAAAATTTTATCAATCCCATAATTATACCTCCAAGACCCCTAAATTTATGATCTTTAAAATTCTTTAGTAGTTTATAGCCTTATAGTTTTCTGATTATATATCTTCCCAATTGTCCAAATTTTAAAGTCTTATTAACTTTCCTTCCTTTCTCTTTTATTCTATCACCTTTTGTCTTTTGTCTTGTAGAATGTTCTGTTGAATAACATTAATAGTCCAAATCCAAATTAATCCATTAGATTTCTCCAATCTTTCAAATCCATAATCCAATAGCCAATTTTAATAAAGTTTAGTTATTTGCAAATTAGTTCCTTTTAAAAATCTTCAGGAGGGAAAAAATCTCATTAAATATTCTTAAATTATCCAAGTCAACATAAAGTCAAGGTTAGGCAGTCTTCTAGATGTTATTACTTTTATTCTGTCTATTAGACTTTATGTGTATTAAGTTCACTTTCAATGAGTATGCTGCGGCTATAATGCTGTAGTACTTCTCTTTTTCCAGTAGATGGCTCTCTTATTCCCAAATCCAATGTTGGTCTGTTAAAAACAGCTGATTAGCCAATAAATCCAGGGATTGAAAAATACAAATAGACAAAACAGCAAAAATTTTCAGGAACCGAACTAGTAGTAATGTCAGCAGGAACCCACCCCTGGGCTGGGACGTTGTCTTTTAAATCAGGTCTTTATAATAAAAGTTGATAATTATCTCACCCAGTTTCAATGCTCTTTCCAGAAACCACTCCAGCACAAAATGGTCATCGTCCCTGCTGCCATTCAAGAGAGCTTGCTTCAGACCTAACAAGGAAATTGCAAGTTCCTCATGGTCAGTGAAGTGCCTCTCCTTCCTTCACTGCCCCTACAAGGTGGTTATGACCCCGTAGGGTCTCCCAACAGTGGTTACCAGCTGGATTTTATGGGGCTCAGTAGAGCCGGCTGTTTTCCAGCCATTCTCGCTGTGACATCAACCAGAAGCCTGATCCTATTTATTCATGTGTACTTTAAAGACACTAGAAAAGATCAAGATCACTAATGCAGAGCAGCACTGCATACTTAGAAGAGAAAGGTCCACACCGATAAATTTAAAACCCTCACAGGTCACTAGGTCAATTGAACTGGCAACAGTGGGCCTGAAAGATGTGGAAGATGTTTGGCAGTGCATCTTTTGGTGCCAGCGGCAACAGTGAATTTACTGACTTTTTCAGAAATGCTTGGGGAGAGAGGTACAAGATGCATGACAGACCACATATTTGTGCTACCCTGAGGTAGACACTTGTTTTCTTTGACAAACATAGAAGAATGAATAGTGTACAAGCAGTTTATATCCTCCACTGCTCACAAGACTTCTCCAGAACTTGTTAACTTGTTTGGAGGGGAGTTTATCCATAAATACCTACAGATATACTAAGTTTCTCACAAATTCTTCAGTAGTTAGGAAACATCAGGCAACACTGAATACAATGTATTAGGAATGTCTGTGGATCAATTTGAGAAAAGGTTCCTAAAACTGGAAGGAAAATGGCCTTAAATATTGCTTTTATTAAAGGTTACCCAAAAGTGAACATGAAGATATTCAAAAACTGCTGGTTAGGTAGATTTGTAGAGTTCAGTTTTGTAAAAATCAGCAACAATGGATATTGGGAAGATGCCAAAAATGCTGCCACAGATAGGCTTCATTAGAAGAAGCTTACTGCCCTATGTGCTTTATGCAAAAGGAACTAAATGATGAGGATGAAAAATCAATAATCATTAATCTTTTTAGTCACATTATATTTCTCAGTGTTTATCAGTGATCTTTTAGCCTTTTTAAAATCTAAATAAGTACTAAATAGTTCCAGGAGTCAAAACTGACTTGAACACCCCCCCACCCCCCCATCCACACACATACTGAATGTAATCAATTTAATGGGTGTCTCCTGCATTTCCTACTCATTAACATCTTTTATTTCATTTTCATTTTCCTTTATACAATCACTTAAATACTGTGCAGTTTAAAAAAAAGCAATAAACACAACTCATAACACTTCTATCCTTCATACACCCTTTCTTCTACCCCTCCAACTTTCATTTCTCCCCTCCAACAATCCCCTCTTCTACTTCCCCTCCCCCTCAACTATTCCTTTCTCCCCTTCCCACCATCTCACCCTCCTTACATTCCCTTCTCACTCCCTCTTAATTCCTCCCTCTTCTTTCCCTCTACTCCTCACTTCGGTGTATTTTTACTATTCATTGGTCTATTCATTTTGTAATTTACACTAAAATTATAAAAGAAAAATTTAAGGGAAAGGAGAAAAAAAAGAAAAAAGAAAAAAAAGCAACAGTATCCAAGTGCATTCATTGTTTTAAAAAATTGAATCTATATTTCCCCCCTCCCCCCTCCCCCCATGAACCCCCCCCCAGACCCCCTTCCGTCTTCCCAGATCCCATTCCCGACATCGTTCCTTATCAAGCAAAGTCTGGAGTATATTGAAACCAAATAGATTAGAAGCTAAACAAAAAATAAAGAATATAAAAAAATAAAAATAAAATAAAAATAATAAAAAAAAGGAAAGGGGAAAAAGACCCCCCCCCAAAAGAGAAATCAATAAACTCTCTACCTTAAGCTCAGCTTCCCATTATTATTAACACTTAAGCAATGTGCATCATTCCTAGTCTCAATTAATTTATTACTTGCAGGATTTCAAACTATGTTGAAACCAAGTGAGTTAATCAAATAAAATTCTACTCTAGCTAGGGACCTTATCTCTTTATCTAAATATGTATCCATTTCCAAACCTTTAATATATCCCTTTTACCTCTTTCTCTATAAAGCAACTTAAGCACCTCAAATATTTCTCTCGGTTTCTGTTCCAACTCCTCTCATCCTGCCTCTACCCATGTCCATATATATATTTTATTATCATCCGTACACCTCTCCTATTTGCTCCGGCTTCCTTCAAGCTCCCTGAATATATTCTTCCAAACATTATGTTCAGATAAAAATTACTATAAAAGTCAACTTACTTTCTGGCCCAAAATAAGCTCTAATTAAACCTTCACTACCCTCCCATCTGCGCCACCCTTCCCAACTCGATTCAACCTAAACCACAATCCGAAAGCATCACAATCTCCACCTTCCTCACCCTAGAGAATAAAACATAAGCAGTTTATGTAAAAGTTCCAAGTTATCCATCAAGTCTTTTTTTTTTAAGTCCCATACAATATAATTTCCGAGGTGATCACTTCCCACAGCCTTAATGTCTCTTGATCGGTATACTGCCACGCCATCTTCTACAAGACATAGTCACAGAGTATTATTCGAGTTAAGATTAAGCAAATGTTTTGGAAGCATAACTAAATCCTTGATCTCCACTCTGCTGCCCCTCCAAAGGGGAAAAACGACAGCTCCCGCCCTGTAATTGTGTGATTGGTTGTTTCTCTTGTACTTCTCCTTGTATTTGTCCAAGTCCGGGTAATTCAGGAAGTCCCGCCTTTAAAATCTTATGATAAAAGTCTCGGGCTTCACAAGCTGAGTTGAGGCGATGTTTCTGATCGTCAAGTATGACTGTAATACCAAATGGCGCCTCCCATCTGTACTGTATCTGATTATCTCTAAGTTCTTTAGTTAAAAAAGCATAGTCTCTCCTGGCTTTTAACATCTGGGGTGGCACCTCTTTAAAAACGATCAAATCCTGTCCATAAATTTGCAGCCTGTTGTTGTAGAGCTCTTGTAGTATCGCGTTTCTGGATTCTTTTGTAGCAAAGTATATAACCACATCTCTCGGAAGTTGTCTCTGTTTTGCTGTCCACGAATTATGGCGGTAAATTTTTTGGATCTGCCAATCAAAGTTGAGTCCCGGACCTCCCACCACATGACTGAAAGCCTCAAAAAAGGTCTGCTTCAAATTCTCCTGTTCGTTTTCACGCAATCCCCTAACTCTTATTGCAAACGCAGTGTTTTTATAATTTGTCATAACAAGTTGTCTCTCTGCCGTTTCAACTTCCTGTTGCAACTTTTCGGTTTAAGATGTCAGATTAAAATTGTCTTGTTCCAAAAGTTCCAATTTATCCTCCATTCCTGCCATGTAATCTGTCATCACGGTTATAACTCCGATGGTATCCTCCCTTGTTTGGGCAATCTTGGCATCAAGTTTATCACATAGTTCCGAAATAAATTGCATTATTTCCTGTCTGAATTCTCTGAGAGTTTCAAAAAGAAATTCTTTCGTTAACAGATCTCCAGTAGGGGGCGTAGAAGGCAAAGACTGTGGCTTTATAGCGATTACTTGGGATGTATTGTTAAGAAAACGCTTAGAATTTTTTGGCTTGGGAGCCATTATAAAAAAACAAAAGCGAACAAACAAAGTCTCTGCACACCTTGATTTGCAATAAAATACTTTGAGTAAACTTTGGCAATTAGTAAAGAGAAGTCTTCAGAAAAACAGGGCTGATTAAATATATCAACTGCGAAGGCTATAAAATCGCCATTTTGAAAAACAGTTAAACAAAGGAGTTTTTTGTAAAATTGAAGCTGGTATTTTAAATAATAATAAACAAAAAAGGTTTTCAGGAATGGTCACTGCCCGGACCGATTTTAAATAGCTTAGATTTGTTCTGGGGGGGAGGATGACCTCCCTTGGGCTGAAAAAAAACAGCTGAGAAGATCTGGCTGGAGTTTAAAAAAAAAGCTCAGCTTTGTGTTGAACCTCTTCTCCGTTCACAGCGAAAAACAAAAGGCTGTGAACTTCAAAGAGATTCTAACAACTGAGCTCCTCCCTGCCCCTTTCTGCCTAAAAGGGGAGATATCTATAGATCTTTTAGATATACAGACCAGAACTCTGAGGGGAGCTCCGTTGAGCCCCCGACGACGACAGCCTCCTCCCCCGGAAGTCCGGTGTCTCCTGCATTTCCAATTATTTTCTATACCGGCAATGTCTATATGATATTCTTTACCATTTCATTGTTTTGCTTGCAAGGCACAGAACAGTTAACTCATATGCCCTCTCCTCGCATGGTGAAGACCCACCTTCCAGTAAACCTACTTCCCAAGTCTTTCTGGGAGAAAGATTGCAAGGTAAATACATTTGTCAGCAGAATACATTGTGAAAGGGTTTGGCTGGCAGAGTGCTTCTAATCCAAAACAACTCAAACCCTTTAGAAGTAAATTTCCTTCAAATACTGTCATCAGATTTGCTAATTACTCACATCTTTTTATAAGTGTAGCTCTCCAAGAATAAATATTGTTTGGAGGATGTCAGTCGCCAATCCATACCTAGGTCATTGATTCTTCAACTCTTCAAGTCATTTTGTTCTTTAGGTGGGAAGTCTTGCTAAAATTACAGATTCTTCCATCAGAGGCAGTGGTGGACTCCTGCCGGGTCTCCCAAACTGTATGTTAATTTTCAGAGTAGTTCAGAGAACTGGTTGTTGGAAGAAATCATTTCCTACTTTACAAGGCTAATTCTGCAAGGAAACAGGAAGGAAAGATTCTAGTGTGCATGTATTTCTAGCCTAATCCTTATCTTAATTGCCGTCCCTGCTGCTTTAAGAGTTTTCAGAAACTGCCTCTTGGTTCTTGGCAGTACACCCAGACTTTCTGTCTGTAGCTGAACTTCTCCGGTCCCCACCCACTCGCCAGAGTTTTTTGTGGTATTTTTATTTCTGGGCTTGAACAGCTATTTGCAGAAGGGTTGGCATAGCCATAGAAGAAATGGCTGAGAGGCAGGATGCAAGCTTGGCATTCTGTCTGATTTTTTTTACTGCCTTTCTGGGGGCATGTGATTTTTTTCTTAAATCTGGATGATTACCTTAGGATATCTTGTGAGGTGAGTGAGACCAGCTGGTATCTTTAAGTAGTGCAAATGGATCTAAGGATTGCTTTTCCTGTTTTGTAAATTTACTGAGCATAGGAGTCTCTTGTCTGTGGGGATTCTTTAGTCATCCAGGTTATGGTTATCCCAAATGTGCTTTTTTCAAGAGGCAACTGGACTTTCTTGGTTTCTAGAAAGTCCAGTTGCCTCTTGAAAAAGAACCTTTGGTACAGGAGTCTCTTGCATTGCTTCAGAGTAACCAAGCTACATGATTGCTCACTGATAATAAGTGGATCCTCCTTCCAATTTGTTATAGTTTGCTCTCATGATAATATGGCATAGTAACATGGCATCAATTGTAGTTAGTACCTATCCCTCCAGAAGCAGTGGTGGGTTGCAGGTGGTACACCCGGTACGGGTACTGTTCCAGTATGGTGCTCCGGAGGGCCACCCGCCCGCCCGCTATCCTTACCAGTATTTGAGCTGTTCAGGGCTTCTGCTCACAGAACATACCGTGCCAGCGTGATGCTCCATCGAGCAGCTGGACTGTCACGGAGGCATTGCAGAGCGTCGCAGGCAGTATGTATGCATGTGCGCATGCTGCGCGCGTTCATGTGGTGGATGCCCAGCCCTGTTGCACTGTACCGGTTGCAACGGGATCTGGAACTCACCACTACCTAGAAGAATGAAATATTTTGAGAAATATTAAAAAGAATATATCTCCCTGGATGAGAAATGGAGAAATGTTTTCTTAGAGGGAAAAAACAGCCCTCACCTTCCTTAATAGCTCACAGCAGATGTCACCACTTAAGAGATAAAGAGATAGATAGCTATATTCATAGGCAAAAATTCCCTGCAGCAAGGTCTGAACAAAGACAGAATGGAATTAGCCCTTTCAAGATGTTAATTTGTTAATTTGTCTCTTTAGCTCAGTAGTGAAAACCTACCAATAGAATGTATGCATTATATGTATTTTTTCTTTGCTCCAATTAAGATGATCTATATGGCTCGCAATGCAAAGGATGTTGCTGTCTCCTTTTATCACTTTGACTTGATGAATAAGCTACATCCAGATCCTGGCTCTTGGAGTGACTACCTGGAGAAATTCATGATAGGAAGAAGTAAGTTTTTAGGAAACAAAGTGATAAGACTGAGTGAGTTTGCTGCTCACTTACTGAAGAAAAACCCAGGACAGATTATGAACATAATGTTTTTCTTTTTTAGTAAAAAAAAAGAAAAAAAAAAGAAAATGGGTGTTGGCTTACTTGAGATGCCCTTTCTCTGGACAGGTGGAGACAGCATCAATCATGAGTTATACTCATACACTAACCAATAGGACTGAATCTGATATCTTTAAGACACGCCTTCTCCTGCAGCTATATCCATCTTTTTGAACATGAATATGATAGCAGACTGATGTGTGAAAACTAAATCATATGAGGCAATCTCTCCCACTGACACCGGACCAGGCAAATAAAATGAACATCAGGGCGGGGCTGGATGCTGTCTCCATCTGTCCAGAGGAAGGGTGTCTCAGGTAAGAAAACACCCATTCTCGAAGATTGGTGGAGACAGCATCTATGCATTGGACATACCAAAGCTGTCCCCTGATTATGGGTGGAATGATGATTGGGCCAGATGAAGCTGGCTGTCTGCAACCCATTGTAACATCCGCCTTCCAAAAGTAGCCTGGGTCAATGCATACTGGTCAATTTTGCAATGCCGAATAAAGGGAGAAGGTGAAGACAATGTGGCAGCTGTGTACACCTCTTCCAAAGAGGCCTGGGTATCCCAGGCTGCAGACATTGTTGCACTTTGAGTAGAATGAGCACTGATCTGTGCTGGAGAAACTTGCGATTGTAAGGTGTAAGCTTACAGTAGCTACATGCCTGGATCCAGTGCCCCAGCATTGATGATAATGCTTTGCACTCTAATGACTCTGGATGGAATATGGTAAACAACACCTCCATACGCCAAAAAGGTGAGGTTCTGCAAATGTAGATATGTAGAACTCTACACACATCAAGAGTGTGCCACTTGCGTTCCCTGGGGTGAGTCGGGTCTGGACAGAAATTGGGCAATACCAGTTCTTGAGAGTGATGAAAAATGGAGGTCATCTTTGGAATGAACGACGGGTCGAGTCTCAGGACTACCTTATCTGTATGAAAAATACATAAGTCCTGTCTGATGGACAGGGCTGCCAAATCCGACACCCTCCTGGCCGAAGTGGTGGTTATCAAGAAGACCACCTTAAATGACAGGTAACATAGTGATGCCTGTCTCAGAGGCTCAAAGGGAAGTTCCATGAGTGCTTGGAGTACCATGAGGATATCCCATATTGGGGAAAAAAATGCACCACAGGTGGGCAAAGTTTGGTGGCGCCCCTCAGAAACCTCCTGATGAGGTGGTTGTGCACCAATGACATGGTGGCCCCACAGCATAGGACTGAAGAAAGAGCCGCCACCTGTCTCCTGAATGTATTGAGTGCGAGCCCAGAATCCAGACTCCCTTGGAGGAACTCCAAGTTATGCGGCATAAGGGCCTGAAATGGAAGGATGGCCCTGGGGTGGCACCAATGACAGAAGGCTTTCCAGTGGCGTTGTATGTACGATTGGTAGAATCTCATCTGGATGGTTCTGATGACTGTGGAGGACAGAGCTATAGAGGTCATGATGTGCCACTCAGCCTCCAGGCAGTCATCTTGATCCACTGGGGATCCTGATGAAAGAAAGACCCTTGTATCAGAGACCTGGACTGAGCTGGGGGATGCCACGAGGGAGCAACTGAGAGAGCCTTGAGATCTATGAACCAGGGGTGGCATGGCCAAGAGGGTGCTAAGAGAATTAATTCTGCCTGCTCCTTCAACATTTTCTGAATAACCCACTGAATGAGGGGAAGGGGAAGGAAGGCATAAAGAAGGCCGTCGGGCCAAGGATATCAAAGTGCATCTACTCCCTCTACACCTGGAGTCACATACCTTGCGAAGAATTGTGGGACCTTTCTGTTGGCCCTGGTGGTGAAGAGGTCGATCATGGGCAAGCCAAAGTGGCTGACCAGTGCCTGGAACAATTGTGGATGGAGAGTCCATTCTGACTGATCCAGATGAGTCTGGCTGAGCCAATCAGTTGTTTGCCTTGCTAGAGATGTGTTCGGCCAGAGTGAGAGGAGGTTCTTCTATGACCAGCGACCCGGGCGCATGGCTTACTGCATCAGACGCTTGGAACATATCCCACCTTGGCGATTGACATGGGCCTTGGTTGAGATATTGTCCATGAGGACCAGGACATGTCTGTTGACAACTGTGTCCTGCAAATGAAAGAGGCCCAGTTGTATTGCTCGAAACTCCAACTAATTGATGGTGTGGTGCCACTTCCACTGAGACCAAAGGCCCTAGACCATCTCCAACCTCAGGTGTGCACCTCACCCGGACAGGCTGGCATCAGTGGTGATTGTTACCCATGGGGGGGGGGGTAGGTCCTGGAATAATGATCTGTGAAGTTTTCAAAAGATGCCCTAAGTAAATTACAAGCTTCGCGACAAAGTTAAAAAGAAATCCAGTCATTTATTAGGAGCAACATTTTGGCATTTTCTTTTGCTGTGAAGCCAAATCTGATTTCTGTTTAATGGTGTCTGAACTTTACTCCTGTGTCTCCCCTCCCCTCAGTCTGTGTCATAAATCACATCCACCAATCAGGTGCTGCAGCAGGCTATGAACTTTCGCGCCTCACACGTCTGCTGTAGAAATATGATATCCAACTCTGGCTGAAGCTATGCGTGGAATTCTCCCTCCCTTCAATGTCAACTTGATAATAGTCATGGAAATGCTTTACAAGTTGACATTCGTCTCCCCTCACTTCCAGAAAGCGACCTGTGTGAAACAAAACAATTTGAGTACAGGTATATAATCCTCCCCCAAGCTTGCTTGGATTTTCTGCATGGAATTTTGCTATCAGGCAATCAGCCTGGATATTTCTACTTTTTATTTAAGATGCCTCTGATAAGGGGTAGCCCTTCCCCTTGATTAAGTATTGGAGTTGTCTCCTGTGCCACCTCGAATCAAGGACTCGTTGAACCTCATAATGGGTTTGTCCCCCCCTATGACCACAGGGTCCGGGGGCTCCTGGAGTAGTGGTCTCAGAGTGTATCCAATCATGGGTTTAAAGAGGCTACTGTGGAATGCCGGGTGTATCTTCCCCAGCAATCGAGGCAGTTTCAATTGCACTGTGACTGGGTTGAAGATCTTTACTATGGGGAATGGTCCCATAAACTTTGGCCTCAGATTCTTGCTCGGGAGTTTTAATCTCGAATATTTTGTGGAGAGATAAACCTTCTCTTCCACTCGGAATGGCTGTTGTGGAGCCCCTGTATGTGTGTTTTTTAAAAAGTTTTATTGTTTTAATTAAACAAAAACACAAAAAAATAATCGTCCTTCATTACATCTTGTAGAAAGCATGTCGATTGGTTACAAATGCATTTTGTGGGTTTCTTCCACAATCATTACATATACTTCATTCAAATTGAATTGTACATTTTAAATCAATTTTTTTAATGTATTTTACTATCACTGTACCACAATTCTCATTTAATTACAATTATTTAAACATGCTTTTATCTGAAATCATTTGTATTTAAAGACACAACCACCTACTGGCATTCATTCGCAATTTCAATAAACCTCCAATAACATTACACCTTTATAACATATTCTGAAACAAAATCAGTTAATAAGATATCTAAGCATTCCCCCCCTTCCCCCCCAACTCACAATTTCAAGTTTATATCCAATTTGCTTTTACTAATACAACAGATATATATAGCATTAAACATTATCCATCAACATTTCCTTGTTATTATTGTAGTTATTTACTATTTATATCACCTCTCCTCTCATCAGGCCCAAAAGAAATTAAAAGAATTTATAGCAAGATCTAAACAAGAATTTATTAATAAAATTTATAGGTCTTTTCCCTAAGTTTCAATTTACAATTTATATCCAAGTTATTTTTACTAATTAAGGTTATCATTTCATTATTATTGTAGTTAATTATATATTAATGAATGTACATTTAATAACAATCTAAAACAATCTACAAAATACTAACATTCCTACATATAAATCACCAAAATATCCATTAATATTTCCTTGTTATTATTGTGGTTAACGAAAAATTATTTAGTATTTATATCACATCTCTTCTCTTCAGACCCAAAGGGATTATACTTTTATAACAAGATCTAAACAAAAAATTATTAATGAACTTTATATGTCTTTTCACCAAGTCCCAATTTACAATTTATAACCAGGTTACTTATACTAATTAAATTATTATTTCATTATTATTGTTGTAGTTAATTATATCTTAACAAATAAACATTCAATGATAATCTAAAACAATCTACAAAATACTGAAATTCCTACTTATTAATCACCAAAAGTTAACTTTTTATCATCAACTTTCATTATCAACCTGTATCTTTCCAGTACAAAACAATCTTATCTCTCTTGCCAGTTGTGTCAATTCTCTTTTCAGCTCCTTTATAAAGTTTTTATAAACTTCTCTCTGCACTTTATTGCTTAAAAGATCTCTCAAATAGTCTCGTTGCCCTTGAATTGTTATTAACATTAGCTTGTCTTTGGTTATCAAATTTGTTTCTGAAAAGGTTTCTCTTCTTAACTCCATCATTATCACCCTTTTTTTTCTCCTGTATCTTGAAATCTGGGATAAAAATCCAAATTGTCAAATTCACTTTTCCATCTTACCTTCTTTCCACTTTCACTCATATTTGCTCCATTAATAAGTTCATCTATTGTCTTGTCTTTATCTTCTATATTTTCATTCTCTTCTTTAATTTTTGGGGCTCCAACCCCATCATCTTTTGCTGTGAGAAACAATAGTCTATCCAACCTGTTCTCAAATCTCCCAAATCCTTCCAGAATATTTTGAATTCCAGCCAGGATGTTTCAAAATTTTAAGGTTTCCTCATCTGGATATTGATCCATTCCCCTCCCCCCCAAAAAAAAGTGCAGGAGAAAAAAAGAAAAAAGGAATCTGATAGCCACTGCCTCTGTGTGTGTGTGTGTGTGTGTGTGTGTGTGTGTATGTATATGTATGTGTGTGTGTGTATGTGTATATATATATATATACACATACATACACACACACACATACATACATACATACATGTAGTTAACTTAAGCACAAGTTCTTTTGTACTCTTCAAAGAAGGGTTCTATTTTCCAAGAGCACCTGCAAAAAACAATTCGTGCCCTTGACTCTTTATCAGTTTTTGTAAGCAAGTTGCAAACCCTTCAGTTACAAAGTGAGTAAGATCAAAGAGGAATGAACAAAGGATACATTGTTTCAAAGAGAGAACTCCAGATTCTGGCTTCCGAAGGGCAGATTCGACTTTTTCATACTTGTTTCAAGCCTATTGAAAACAAAAATCTTTAATTGTCTTTGATGGAATTTAATTACACATGGTAGGAAGAATTTGTTAAAATAAAAAAGAGGGTTTTAATTCAAGCCAAAAAATAAAGTGAGAAAAAATAGAGGAAAAAAATCAATCTGTTCACTTCAAGTGGAGAAACAGGAAACATTACAGTCACTTCAATTCACAAAATATTGCTACAAGAAAAAACAAGAACTTTCCAAGGCAGTCCAATAAGAATTAAATTCGCCGCTTTATTCTTTTACTTAAAGGACTAATTTATCTTTTTTTTAAAGTTTCTTTGGGCAATCTTTCTCAGAATAAAAAAAAACCTCACCTGATGGACTCACTTTCACTTCCTTCCTTCTGGGACCATCTCTGACTTTGTCAGCTTGGGGGCTGCCTCTTTGCTGCTGGCTTGAAGTGCTTCCCTTGGGTCAATCAGGGACTTTGCGATGTTCCTGAGACCAGCAAGGCTTTATCTTCCTGTTCACCGTTTCTAGGGGATGGTTTAGGTCCCGCTGGACCGTTCAGTGGCTAAAGGGTCAACAGTGGTCTTGGACTGTCGAGACTGTATGTTGTGCTGTCGCGATGTTGGTTCCTCCTTTGAGCCCCTGTGTTTATCTGCCTGTTTCTTATAGGTTCGTGCCACTTTAGCCAGCGCTTTTTTGACATTTTCCCAGGTTGATTTCAGCATTGACATCCAATCAGTCAAGTGACTGAGGAGGGGGGATCCCTTGGATACTCAGCAATTGGGAGGAAGTCCATGCCATTCACTACTTTGAATGGCGCGAGTCCTGTGCTACTGTGTTTGGCCAGCTTGTCAGCCAAGGGTAGTCCGCTGCAGGGTAAGAAGTGTGCCTGTTTGGAGAACAGATCTATTACAGTCCAAATCACCGTGTTTCCCCCACTTTTCGGCAGCTCTATTATAAAGTCCATTGCAATCTCCTCCCACGGCCTTTTTGGCTCTGCTACTGGTTGCAGCAGTTCAGGGGTTTTTCCCGGATGTCTCTTCATTGTGGCCCAGATGATACAACTTTTCATCTTTCTTTATGCCAGGCCACAGAACTGCCTCCGGACTAAGTATAAAGTCTTTAGGAACGCAAAGTGGCCTGCCAGTTTGGTGTAGTGGTTCCTCTGGAGAATTAGGGTTTTGAGTCTCGTGGTCAGGACTCTTGTGGGTTGGTCTTGCTGATCATGGCATTGCTGCCTGGTGGTCACTTGTGCAACTATTTGAGTAAAGGAAATGATGGTGTCCACCACCTGCTCCCATTCGCATTTGTACTGGGGCATGTGGGAGAGGGTGTCACCTAGAAAGTTCCACCCTCCTGGGATGTGCTTTAAAACAAAATCAAAATGGTTGAAGTATTGAGCCCATTGGACTTGTTTGGGTGATAGTTTCAATGGGGTCCTGGGCGCCTCCAGATTTTTGTTGTCAGTCCAGACTTCTAACAGTTTCTGGCCCCCTTTAAATAGGTGCCAGGTTAGCAATGCCCATCTCACAAAGCCTCGTTTTCCCATGCGGCTCATTGTGTCTCTATGTCTGTGAGCTTGAGGGAGGTGTAGGTACAGGGTTGTAAGTTTCCTTGGTTGTTTCTTTGGAGTAGCAGTGCTCCCACTGCCATATCGCTGGTGTCTGCCTGGATCACAAAGGGTTGCTCGGGGTCAGGATGCTTCAGCACCGGCTCCTTTGCAAACATTTCTTTTAGTGTTTTGAACGCCTCTTGGCAGGTTAGGTCCCACTGTAGAGGTTGCCCCAGGTGAGGTTTTGTTCCTGGGCTCCCTGCCTTCAAGAGGCCTGTCAGGGGTTTGGCAATCTTTGCAAAGGAAGGGATGAATTGGCTGTAGAAGTTAGGAAGCTTTGTAGCTGTCTGTGGGTACAAGGCCGTTGCCAGCCTAGGACGTCTTGTACTTTGGCTGGGTCCATCTCTATTCCCTCATTTGACACTCGGTAACCCAGGTAGTCTAACTGTGCACAGTGGAATTTGCATTTTGATACCTTGACGTACAGGTTGGCTGTCAGAAGTTTTTCTAGTACTTGGCATACAAAGGGTATGTGGTCGTTCATAGTCTCAGTGTAGATGAGGATGTCATCTAGGTAGACAAGGACCCCCTTGTAAAGGTACTCATGCAGCACCTCATTTATTAACTGCGTGAATACCGCTGGGGGCCCCTGCAGTCTGAAAGGCATCACTTTGAATTGAAGCTCCCTAGGGGGCAGTTGAACACTGTTTTCCACTCATCTCCCTCTCTGATATGTACTTGGTAGTGTGCTTCTCTGAGGTCTAGTTTGGTGAAGACTTTTCCCTTGGCCAGATGAGATAGCATGTCCTTTATGACGGGGAGGGGGTATAGATTGTGTATGCATACGGCATTTATCCTTTGAAAGTCCACACACAATCTCATAGTTCCATCTTTTTTTCTTTGAAGAGGACTGGTGCTGCGACCTGTGGCTTGGCTGGCTCAATGAACCCCCTTGCTAGGTTTTTGTCTATGTATTTCTGCATCTCTTGCATTTCCTGGGGTGTTGTGGCGTACAGTTTGGGCTTGGGTAGTTTTGCCACAAAGATGATTTTGATGGCACAGTCTGTCTCACAGTGGGGAGTCAGAACATAGCACTCGTCTTTGCTGAATACTTTTGCGAGGTCCTGATATTCCCTCGGAATCAGTTCAGCCTCTGGGGTTTTGTCGGATGTGGTTGCTAGTTGTTCTGGTGGGCTCTTTTGGGGGGTTTCCTGTGTGTGTGTGTTTCTGCTTGCTGGTGTGGGCTGGGTTGGGGCCTCTTGATATCCTAAGTCAGCAGGTACCCTCTTTCCACCAGATGGTCGGTCCCCATTTGTCTAGCCAGGAAAGTCCCAGTATGACTGTGTTTGTCATTATGAATTGAAAAACTTTCCAGTGATCTACTAACTCTAGCCTCACTGGTTCAGTCATGTGGGTGGCATAGGCTCCCCCCATTAGGGACCAGTTGACCTGTTTGAACCAGATCAGGTGGGCCATTTTTTTTGCTTTGATCCCCAATTTCAGGACTGTGGTTAAGTTGATCAAGCACCTTGTGCAGCCTGAGTCTATTAGGGCTTGAAAATCCCCTTGGTTTCATTTTGGGGGGGGCTATAACGTGTATTGGAAAAAGGAAAGGATGAATTGGTTCACTTACCATTGGGTTGTTTTCTCCCTCGACCTCATCATAGGATTTGGGCCACTGGTCATTATTGCCTGGGGTTCCATCCCTTTTGCCTGAGGGTGAAAGGGCCTCTGCAGCCTGGAGGGCTTTCTGGGATGTGTTGGTGACCCGTTTGGGGCCTCATTCTGGTCTTGCCCTAGGTGGTGGGTCTGACCTTGGTTTCAGGGCTGGGGTTGAGCACGCAGATGCCATGTGGCCCATCCCCCCCCATCTGTAGCATCTCAGGGCTATAGATGTGGGGGGATCTCAGCATCTCAGCCTTTGCGGGACGGATGGTTTCAGGGCCTGCTGTGGTGCTGTGGTTCCCCGTCGGTTGGGCGTTTTCAGGTCAGGTTGACCTCTCTCTTTTGTGTCCAGTTGCTTTCTCATATCGTTGGTGCGCAGCTCGCTATCGACCTTTGTTGCTACTCAGAACCACTTAGAGAGTCAATTTGGGATGTCGCCGCATGTGTTTACCTGGGCAATTTGCTTGTCCAGGCTTGTTCTGAAAAAATGCACCAGCAGCCACCCTGGTAAAGGGGGTAGCCTTCCAATGACGCTCCTAAATTCACAGATATGCTCTTTGACAGAGCAGTTCCTCTGCTTTAGGTTCCTGAGTTCCTCTTCCGCATATGGGTCCTCCTCCGCCTCATCAGATGTGGCCTCTAGCAGTTGCAGGAAGTCATCTATGTCTTGCAGTTGGGGTGGATCTCCTCTTGTGGAGGGTTGCTAATCATTTCCTTGCTTCTTCCTCTAGCCCCTCTGTGATGGTATTCACCATGGCTCTGGGGGATGGGTAGAGGTGCCCATAGTGTTCTAGGTGCATATCGGCTGAATCAAGAATAGAGCTAGCTGGTTTGAGTCCCCATCAAACTTTCTCCTGAATTGGGATGGGTTATTCAGCCCTCCAACCTCCTGTCAGCCTCTGTATGCTTGCGCCTGATATGGCTGGCATCTTCCTCACCTCTAGTTCAGAGAGAGGGATGGGGTTGCCTTCCCTGGGCAGTCTGCCTGCTGCGTGGGAGAGACACTGGTTGCAGTTTCGGGGTCCTTCTCCTTCTATTGGGTGGAGGAGGGGGATTGCGCTCCAGTCTGTGTCTTTTCCCTTCAACAAGATCAGATGTCCCTCCCCTCTCTTTTGGGCAGCATGGTGGCCCCTCGTAATGAAGGGTGGTCTGGTCAAAATCCTCCCTCAGCTGCTCTATTGCACTCCCCAAGGATTCCATCTGGGGCTTTGGGAGCCTGGCTTGTGCCCAGTCACACATCCAGTCCACCCTTGCCAGCTCGCTCAAGACCAGAAGTGGGTTCCGGCTGGTACTCACCACTACGGGTGTACCAGTGCCGTACTTTTGCGTACCCATTCCATGGTGGCATGGCCACACCTCCATATTAGTATGCTGCCCTGCCCCCGTTTGCCTGGCTTCCTGCCTCCTCCTGTGGTTTCCTCAGTGCTGGCTCGTGCTCTTCCTCCCCAAGTGTAGTTTGATTGCAGGCGGAGCCATGTTGCCTTTTCAACCTGTAATCAGTGAAGCTGGGGTGGATTTTTGCATAGCTTTATCCAGCTGTTGGGGGAGGGGGAATGACTTACTCCCTAGGCCCCCATTCATTTCTGTCTCACACACACACCACAGCTGGATAAAGCTATGCAAAAATCCAGCCCAGCTTCACTGATTACAGGTTTTAAAAGGCAACGTGGCTCACCCTACAATCAAACTACACTTGGGGAGAGAGAGTACAAGCAAGCACTGAGGAGACCACAGGAGAAGGCTGGAAGCTGGGCAAAGAGCCATGCTGTAGCACACACACTTTCCCCCAGCCCTGTTCTTTTGGAAGGCTCGGATTGGCTCCCCTCCAGCTTCTCTGCCTCTACTCTCACCCCAGCCTGCCAGCAGGAGGTGAATCAATGGGCTTTATTGCATTCCAGGCATTTGCCACCCAGGCAGCATGCTGCATTTGCAATGGAAGGTGTTTGGGGAAGGCAGCAGGGGAAAGGGGGGGAATGGCAGAGGAGCTGCTTTCAAGCCATTGGGAGAGATATCCAATCCAACTTTTGTGTTTGTGTGTGTTTGTGTGTGTTTGTGTTTGTGTGTGTGTGTTTGAGAAAGAGAGGGAAAGAGGGAAAGGGGTAGGAGAGATAATCCAATCCAACTAATGTTTGTGTGTGTGTGTGTTTGTGTGTGTATTTTGGTGCCTCTAACAGAGAGGAAAATTGCCAGAAAGGAGAAGGAGTTTACTAGGACAAGGTTGCCATGCAGAGGAAGGCAGAGATAGTCTTTGACATATGACTACAATTGAGCCCAAAATTTTGGTTGCTAAGCAAGAGCATTGTTAAGTGAGCTTCACCACATTTTACCCAATCCATGACATCTCCTGGTGACATCAAGGTGGCCACTCCCACCTGGTCACATGACTGCCAAGCAAACTCCCACCTGGTCACATGACTGCCAAGCCACTCCCACAAAACAGGCCACACCTACAGAATAGATTCTGATTTTTTTTGAAACCTACCACTGCTCAAGACCCTTCCCTTTATCTGGGAATTGGGGTAAGGGAACTCAACTTCAGCTGCCATAAGGGCTAATTTTCACCAGTACTCATCCTTTCTTGCTTCTGCCACTGGGAAAGGCATCGCAGCTTTGATGTCGGGAGCTTTGATGTCTGGAGCTGGCTGAACTCCTCCGGCTGAAATCAGGCTTTCTTCCGATAATCTGCCTTCTGCCATGGTTGCCTGATTTTCCCTCCAAGCACCCCAAATATCAGCAAGTGATTGAAGAGCCCAGGAGTCAGGAAACCCAGAAATCTTGATAGATTTTAAAAGTCAGATTTGGCTCTCGGTGAAGTTTCCAAAAGATGCCCTAAGTAAATTACAAGAATCGGGACAAAGTTCAAAAGAAATCCAGTCATTTATTAGGAGCAACATTTTGGCATTTTCTTCTTCTGCGGAGCCAAATCTGATTTCTGTTTAATGACATCTGAACTTTACCCTGTGTCTCCCCTCCCCTCAATCTGTGTCATAAATCACATCCACCAACGAGGTGCTGCAACAGGTTATGAACTTTCATGCCTCACACGCCTGCTGTAGAAATATGAGATCCAACTTTGGCCAAAGGTATGCATGGAATTCTCCCTCCCTTCAATGTCAACTTGATAATAGTCATGGAAATGCTTTACAAGTTCCCTGTTTTAGGACTGGAGAGTCCCATCACGCTAGGGACTTTAGAACTTCTGGGGAAATGCGAATTGACCAGGTTGAGCAATTGGTGTCGTCTTTTTGGTGTGGCAGCAGGAGTAATTGGAGAGGCCTGCTGTGGAGTCTGGCTCATGAGACTATGGAAAAGCAAGACATCATCTTGCCCAGGAGCTGAGAGAGGACAATCAGCTGGGCTCGATGATGCCCCCTGGCCTGCTGGGCTAGATTCAATAGACTGACCTGGCATTCCCTGGATAGATAGACCCTGCCCTGAACTTTGTCTATTACTGCTCCTAAATGGAGCAGCCAAGTGATTAGGATTAGGCTTTCCTCCAGGTTGATGGAGAAGCCATACTCCCTCAGGGTCTGGAGTATTACCTCTAGGTCCTGTGTAGTTTGGCCAGGATGTCATCCAGGTAACACAAGATCCTGATCAGATGAGCTCGCAGATGGGCCGTGAGTGCCGACGGGACCTTGGTAAATACCCTCAGAGCTGAGGAAAGGCGAAAGGGTTGAACAGAAGGGAGTAAAACCCCTGTCCCCACGGATCCTCCAGGACCAGTTGAATGGCCTGGATTCCAGCAGGTGCTGGATGGCCTAGTCCATGAGGTGTCTCTTTTCTCGGTTCTGTGACATGGGACGGAGGAGGAAACGCCTCAGGGGTAGGAGAAAAATTCTAGGGAGAAGCCATGTTTCACTGTCTCCCCGACCCAGGCATCCATTGTGACCACCTCCCACCGGTCGGCAAAGAAGGCTAATTGGCCACCGATGGAAAGGTTGTCCTAGCAGTCATTTTTGATGGTGGAAGGGCCGATTGGAGCCTGTCCCTTGGTAGGGCCATTTGGGCTGATAATGTTACCCTCCTCTGCCTGACCTGTCCTGGTGTTGACTCTGTCTACCGGAATATTGGAGAGCTGGACGAGAGAATCTGTATCCCCTATCTGAGCCTCTAAAGGGCAGCCTACATTGGTAGGGAGAGGCCCTGGACTGTGACTTATGGAATTGTCCTTAGACTCTATTAGCATGGGTTCTAAAGAAGCCCCAAAGAGCTTATCTCCAGCAAATGGGAGGCTAGGCGTCATTTGTGCTTAGTGTCCTGTGACACTGTCTAAGCCAAATCATCCTCCTGGCTGAAATAGGGGAAGCTATGGCTTTAGAAGCAAATCTAGCCACGCACAAGGAAGCTTCGGCCGAAAACTGCAGGGCCACCTTAATTTTGTTAAGGTCTTGATGTTCCCTGGAATCAGATTTAGGGAGCCGCTCCTACAGTTGTGTTAACCAGAGGAGGGCAGCTCTATCGAAGAAGGAAGAAGCCGTTGAGGCCTTGACTGCCTAGGCGGCCAATTGATGGCCCTTGACTATGATGTGCTCAGACCTCCTGTCCTCGGGTTTCAGCGCTTCCTCAGGGATGCTGGGAACCACCGTGGGAGAGGAGAGGGCCGCTACTGGAGCATCTCTGGATGGAATTTCAAGTAGCTTAGTTAATTCAGGACCCACATTAAAGAACCTCTTGTCTTGAGAGGTTGGGAAGGGGCCTGACCTTGGAGAGGTCCATTGCTGCTGGACAATATCCAGAAACAGTTTAGGAGAAGGAATCACCATCTGGCCCACTGGTTCAGAAAACATTAGGCCAGTGGAAGTCACCAGGATGGAAGGACCTGCCTGGGCAGCCTGAGCCGACTCCAGCTCAGCCACTTTCTGTGCTTTCAAAAGGAGAGAGGTAAACATGGAAGGACGAAACAGGTTCCCCGTGGTGGACTGATTGGAACCCTCCTCTGCAGAGAGCTCTGAATATCTATACATATCCTCATCCTCAGAAGAAGAAGAGGAGCTGCTCGGGGACCTGGAAAGTTGTTTGTCCAATGTGTTTGGTGTTACAGTAGGATGTCTGGCTTCCTTGTGTTTGTTTTGTCTGCTGTGGCTGGAAGATGAGGAAGACCTTTGCTCTCGGAGCCCTGCAGCAATGCCCTGTTTAATTACCTCCGAAATGATGGAAGCCGTGTCAGGCGGCTGCTAAGCCAGGTAAGCAATGGGAGGCGTGGGTGATAGGGAAGCTCTGGTTTCTTGGCTGTCTTCCTCTGCAGCCTCTACTTCATATCCCTCACTGTCTGGGGACAATTCCTCCATTGGGAGAGGGACTATGATCAATCTGACGGCTAGTGGAGACCTGTAATAATTGTTCTGCTGCCCTCTTGGCTGCCTCTCTTTCGAACTGCTTGTCCAGGGCCCTCTGGCGCCTATCCTCATTCTTCTTGGAGAATTTCCCCTTGGATTCCCCCCCCCTCTTTTTGCTGGGGATTGTGCCTCTGTCTGGTAGATCTGACTCCAGAGTACAAATCTTGGTGTTTTTTTTTCTTTTTCAACTTTGTGGTGCCCCCTTGGGCCTGGTGCCCTCAGCACGTGCTTGGTCTGCTTAACAGTTGATACCCCACTGAATGTCAGCTATACTTGCAGGGTAAAATAAATGTGAGATTACTATAAACATTTACAATTTAGAAAAATTTTAAGTGTTCGTTATGCATATTGTCTCATATAGGCCACATTATTGTTGGCAAATTCCAGATGGAATTGAGGCTAAGACTCATGTGAGTTGCCTAAATATTTATAGTGTGCTTGTGCTTGCGGGGTGATTTAAAACACTGATTTCATAGCTCTAATGAAATCCTTAAACTTATAACTGCTTCTCTCTCTCTCTTTTTTATAAGCAATGATCTTTGGCTCCTGGTACAATCATGTAAAAAGCTGGTGGAATAAGAGAAATGATCATTCCATATTGTACTTGTTTTATGAAGACATGAAAGAGGTAATAGAATAAGTACCACTCAAATATTTATTTATTTATTTATTTATTTATTAAATGTATATGCATCTCATCGACCATATGACTGGGTGGTAAGGATGGATTTATTTATTTAATCAATGTAGCCCACTTATTGATAACTCTGGGTAGCTTACGGAGAGTTAAAACAATTTGAAAACTTTTTAAAAAGCAACCATTCTGGAAGGAATCAGATTGAACCATTGCTATTGCTTACCAGAACTATACATAAGGCTTAGAGCCAATTCCCAATGCTTCCTGAAGCCCAGTAGGGTCAGGGCCATATGGACCTCATATAGGATATTAGGGCAGAAATGGCATAGAAGAAAAATAGTTTAACCTTTATGTATAATATTTTAAGAAACTTTTTTTGAGTCCGATATTGGGACTCTTTAATGCAAAACAAAGGATTATAGGTAGTATTTTAATTATAACAATTTGCTTAACAATGGTTCAAATTTTAAAAAAAAGGCCTCAGAAAAGGTGCTTTGCAACCTGTAAGTCCTTCTTTCACAAAACATTCCACCCTCATCTCACCATAGTCATATAATTGCAATCTGGATGCTTGTGAACCTGTTTGTACTTAAGACCAGTTGCCAAATACCCTGCAAGCATGTGATTACCATTTCCAATCTTCTGTGCTGGCTCCTGCAAGCAGGTCACAGGGGAAGCTGGCCAGAAAAGTTGTTAGTTGTGAGTTATGACCACAATTGAGCTCAAAATTTATGTTACTAAGTGAAACATTTGTTAAGTGAGTTTGCCTCATTTTACAACTTTTCTTGCCATAATGGTTGTGAAGCATTGCATTTGTTAAGTTAGTAATACATTTGTTAAGTGAATCTGACTTCCCTATTGACTTTGCTTGTCAGGTCACAAAAGCGGATCACATGACCATGGGACACTGGAACTGTCATAAATATGAGTCAGTTGCTAAGTATCTGACTTTTAATCTTGTGACTATAGGGATGCTGCAATGGTCATAAGTATGAAAAATGGTCATAAGTCACTTTTTTCAATGCCGTTGTAACTTTGAATAGTCACTAAATGAATTGTTGTAAGTTGAAAGAGCTGCATATCTAAGGATTTCAGTTTTGTGATCACTTGGATTGCTGAAATCCAAGCAGGGACAGGCTCTCATTCATCCACCTCCAGAAATGAGAGGGAATCAACAGATGCCTGTCCCAATTGTAAGTCAAACATTTCCTGCAGGTTTATTTTATCCTCTAAGAACTTTCATGTGTGCAGCAAAACTTTATGAAAGGTAATGTGTAGCAAAAGGAATATAATTTTAATATGATTTTCCTTAGGATCCAAAGAATGAGATTAAGAAAATCATACATTTCTTGGGAAAGAATCTTGATGAATCAGTTATAGATAATATTGTTTATCATACATCTTTTGATGTGATGAAGGACAATCCTATGACAAACTACAGGATGGCTCCAGCTGCTGTATTGGATCATAGTATCTCTCCGTTCATGCGCAAGGGTAAGAGGTTGCATGACCTCTCTGATCATTTTCTTAATTTCTAAACACAGACATGCCATTTTTTGGAGAATTGTTATTCTTTTATAACTCATTTTCAGCTGATAATGTTGGAACAGAGGCAATATTTCACTATATACAATATATGCTTCATTCTCTATATGTGTTTGACTTGTATTATTTGCATTTTAGGAATTGTTGGAGATTGGAAGAATCACTTTACAGTGGCTCAGAATGAGGCATTTGATGAGAACTATAAGAAGACAATGGCAGATACAACACTGCAATTTCGAACTGAGATCTGAGGCTCCCATGAGCTGTAACAAAGCTGTTACTTTTATGCAGTTCCATATACAATATGTCATTCAATATGTTTTGAATTCTTGCAAGTACTTGATTTTAAAGGACCAGATTCTGATTTGGCAGGTTACAGAAAATATGTACATGAATTTGGCAAAGGGTTCCAGACCAAAAGAATAAGAGCTTTTTTGTGACTTTTCTGGGTTTGGGTTCTTATTGGCAGTAACTTAGCTCATAGTCATGTTTTAATATTTCTCCATAGAAGCACATAATTATTTTGCTGTTTTTAAAGCACATTGGAGAAAAAAAATAGGTAAAAAACTGCAGGAAGTCAAAAGATTCATTAGCCTCTACTGCTATATTTCCAAATTAAAGCATTGGTCTTATTGGCTGCTATAAATTGAAGGAAAATATTGGGACAAAAAATACCCTACAACTAACATGAGTTGTGAATTAAACATTAATATTTTTGAAACACAGAGAAGACATTCCGTACAATATTAGACACAAGTAATGTATAAAATATATTTTTTAGGAATTTTAAGGAAAAACAATCAAGCATAGATAATTTTATTTCCATTTTAACCTTCAAATTGTGGTATTTGATTTTACTCCCGCACAAATAACCTTTTATTAAGAATTCTGATTAAAATAGAAGGAGGAACCAAAGTCACGACAACAAAATGTTCAGTCTCGACAGCCCGAGACCGCCATTGACACTTTTGCCACTGGACAGTCCAGCAGGACCTAAACCATCCCGGAGAGACAGTGATCAGGAAGACAAAGCCTTGTTAGCCTCAGGGACACCGCAAAGTCCTGATGGACCCAAGGGAAGCACTTTAAGCCGGCGGCAAACAGGCAGCCCCCAGGCTGACAAAGTCGGAGATGACTCCGGAAGGAAGGAAGTGAAAGTGAGTCCATCGAGTGAGGGTTTTTTTTTACTCTGAGAAAGATTGCCCAAAGAAACTTAAAAAAAAAAAAAAAGATAAATTAATCCTTTAAGTAAAAGAATAAAGCAGTGAATTTAATTCTTATTGAACTGCCTTGGAAAGTTTTTGTTCTTTCTTGTAACAATACTTTGTGGATTGAAGTGATTGCAACATTTCCTGTTTCTCTGCTTGAAGTGAATGGATTGATTTTTCCCCCTGCTATTTTTTACCACCTTATTTTTTGGCTTAAATTAAAACTCTCTTTTTTATTTTAACAAATTCTCCCTTCTATTTGTTATTAAGTCCCACCAAAGACAATTAAAGATTTTTGTTTTCCATAAAATTGATAAAAGTCTGAAAAAGTGGAATCTGCCATTCGGAAGCCAGAGTCTGACATGCCTTCTTTGAAACAATGTATCCTTTGTTCATTCCTATTTGATCTTACTGACTTTGTAACTGAAGGGTTATCAACTTGCTTACAAAATTTGATAAAGAGTCAAGGGCACGAATTGCTTTTGGCAGGTGCTCTTGGAAAATATGTTGGCTCGAGAAGGAAAAGGAAAGAAAAAGGTAGAACCCTCCTCCTTTGAAGTGTACAAAAGAACTTGTGTTTAAGTTAATCTAATATATATATATATATATACATACATACATACATACACACACACACACACACACACACACACACACACACACAAAAGAAGCTTGGAAGGCTAGAGTGGCAGTGGCTATCAGACTCCTCTTTTCTTTTTTTCTACTTTTTTTTTTTTTTTTTTTTTTTTTTTTTTGGGAAAATGGATCAATATCCAGATGAGGAAACCTTAAAATTTCGAAACATCCTGGCTGGAACTCAAAATATTCTGGAAGGCTTTGGGAGATTTGAGAAGAAGTTTGATAGACTATTGTTTATCATAGCAAAAGATGATGGGGTTGGAGCCCCAAAAATTAAAGAAGAGAATGAAAATATAGAAGATAAAGACAAGACAATAGATGAACTTATTAATGGAGCAAATGTGGGTGAAAGCGGAAAGAAAGGAAGATGGAAAAGTGAATTTGACAAATTGGAGCTTTACCCCAGATTTCAAGATACAGGAGGGAAAAAAAGGGTGATAATGATGGAGCTAAGAAGAGAAACCTATTCAGAAATAAGTTTGACAACCAAAGACAAGCTAATATTAATAACAATTCAAGGGCAACGAGACTATTTGAGAGATGTTTTAAGCAAGTGCGGAGAGAAGTTTATAAAAACTTCATAAAGGAGCTGAAAAGAGAATTGACAAAACCATTGACAAGAGAGATAAGACTGTTTTGAAACTGGAAAGATACAGGTTGATAATGAAAGTTGACGATAAAAAGTTAGCTAATTTTTGGTGATCAATAAGTAGGGATTTTAGTATTTTGTAGATTGTTTTAGATTATCATTGAATGTTTATTCGTTTATAATTAACTATGACAATAATAATGAAATGATAACCTTAATTAGTATAAGTAACCTAGTTATAAATTGTAAATTGGGACTTGGTAAAAAGACCTATAAATTTTATTAATAAATTTTTGTTTAGATCTTGTTATAAAGATATAATCCCTTTGGGTCTGAAGAGAAGAAATGTGATATAAATACTAAATAATTTTTTCGTTAACCACAATAATAACAAGGAAATGTTAATGGGTATTTTTGGTGATTAATAAGTAGGAATGTTAGCATTTTCTAGATTGTTTTAGATTTTTATTAAATGTTCATTTGTTAACATATAATTAACTATAATAATAATGAAGATAACTTTAATTAGTAAAAATACCTTGGATATAAATTGTATTTTGGGACTTAGGGAAAAGACCTATAAATTTTATTAATACATTTTTGTTTAGAGCTTGCTATAAAGGTATAATTTCTTTTGGGCCTGATGAGAGGAGAGTTGATATAAATAGTAAATATTTTTTAGTTAACAACAATAATAATAAGGAAATGTTAATGGATAATGTTTAATGATAAATGTGTGTGTGTGTATGTGTGTGTGTGCGTGTGTGTGTTGTACTAGTAAAAGCAAATTGGAGATAAGATTTAAACTGTGAGTTGGGGGAGAAAGGGGGGGAAATGCTTAGATATTTTACTAAATGAATTTGTTTCGGAATATGTCATAAAGGTGTAATGTTATTGGAGGTTTATTGAAACTGGAAATGAATGCCAGTAGGTGGCTGTGTCATTAAATACAAATGATTTTAGATAAAAATATGTTAAAATAATTATAATTAAATGAGAATTGTGGTATAGTGATAGTAAAAAACATAAATTTTCTTTTTTGATTTAAAATGTACAATTCAATTTGAATGAAGTATATGTAAGGATTGTGGAAGAAACGCACGAAATGTATTTGTACCAATCGACACGCTTTCTATAAGATGTAATGAAAGATGATTCTTTTTTTGTATTTTTGTTTAATTAAAACAATAAAACTTTTTCCAAAAAAAAGAATTCCGATTAAAATAATAAAAACTAATACAAATGAAACTCTTTTTAGAAAAAAAGAGAATCAAAAGAAAGAATAAAAATACAAGAAAAATGAAAACAAATAAAAAGAAGATAGCGAATATAATAAAGAAAAAATATATAAATGATTTCCAATTTTCATCTCAATAAATATAAATAAATTTAATAACTCTTCTCCCTTTTAAAGATATATCTTCATTCCCTATCCCATTCCTTATCTATAAGGGATAGATGGATGGATGGATGGATGGAAGATAGGTAGAGCCAGAAAACATCAACTTTTTAATCTTTTCAGCAAAAAACCCATAAAGGGTTTCCAGAACATTGCAACAAAGTATCTTCCTTTAACTTTGACACGTAAACTAACTTTACATTCATTCCTATTACTTTTAATGCTATTGGTAGTGGTTTGTTATCTGAGCTTGCCAGTGACGTGCGGTGAGGCAAGACCGCAGCAGCGGCGAGAAGCAGACATAAACGTGAGACGCCTGTCGGACACAGTGGCGGGGGTGTTGCTTCTCGCCACCGTCGCGCTCCACCGCCTTGTGCCCCGCCTCCTCCGATGAACAATCCTGCTGCCTCGGCCTGCAGCCAGCCCACCCACCCCTCGCCCGACCTGCTCCCTGCCTGGACTCACCGCTCTTCTCCTCCTCCTCCTCCTCGTCTCCGCTCGGTGCTGGGCTGGCTGCAGGCCGGGGCATCAGGATTGTTTGTCGGAGGAGCGGGGGGACAAGGCGGTGGAGCGCAACGGTGGCGAGAAGCATCTCAAATGGAGTCGGGACACCCGGAAGACAAGCCGGCACTTCGGCATGCCTTTAAGTGCCGGCTTGCCTTCCGGGTGTCCTGGCTCCATCTGAGATGCTTCTCGCCGCCGTCACGTTCCACCGCCTTGCCCCCCCGCCTCCTCATACGAACAATCCTGCTGCCCCAGCCTACAGCCAGCCCACCCACCTCCGCCCGACCTGCTCCCTGCCTGGACTCATCGCTCTCCTCCTCCTCCTCCTCCCCGCTCGGTGCTGGGCTTTAAAGGGGTCTCCCCTCCCCAGCCAGCCAGCCCACCCAGCCAATTCCTCCCCCCATCACCACTGTGTCCAACAGGCCAGGTATCTCGCGTTTATGGCGGACATAAATGCGAGACACCTGGCCTGTTGAAACACAGCGGCAAGAACGTCCCTGCCGCTTCCGTGCTCCGCTGCCTCGCCCCCCTGCCTCCTCCGACCCCACCGCTGTGAAGAAAGAAAAAAAACACACACACAAACCTCACAGTAAAAAATTTAATTTTTTATTAAATTACAAATTACAAATTAACTTACAATAAATTTGAATCCCCCCTCCCTCCATCTGATCCACCTTTTCCAGCTGTGGAAACTCTCTCAACTCTCCTCTTGTCCGCTCAACGTAAGCATGCTCAACATAAGCGTGCTCCTAAGGCATGATTTGCTGCTCCCCGATCAGGAGGCGGTAGTGAGATCATACCCCTGTCGTGGTCAGACCATTGCCTACTGAGGCTTGACTTTCGGAGGCCAAACCTCCACTGTAGGGAGGAGGAACCGACCAGGTGATTCCGCCCCAGGCGACTTATGGACCCCTTGAGGTTCCAGACGGAGCTTGGGGTTATTCCTGATACTCTTGCCCACAGTCCGGTGGAGACTCTGGTTGCTGCCTGGAACTCGGCAGTGACGGAGTCTCGTGACCGGATTGCGCCACTACGGCCACTCCGAGGCAGTGGATCCAGGAGGCCCCCTTGGTTCACCGAGGAACTCCGGGAGAGGAAGCGCCGGAAGAGACGCCTAGAGCACTTGTGGAGATCCAACAGATCCGAATTGAACCAAGCACTTTTAACATCATGCATCAAGGAGTACATCAGGGCAATTAGGACGGCAAAAAGATCTTACATTGCCACTTGATCACCTCCGCTGAGTCCCGCCCAGCCGCCCTGTTTAGGATAACCCGTTCCCTCCTAAATAGGAGGGATACGGGGGATCCCCTGCAGGGTAGGGCTGAGGAGTACGTCCAGTTCTTAGCGGACAAAGTTGCTCGGTTTCGGTCGGAGTTGGACTCCGATTCTGCAGATCCAGTCGAGGCACAGGGGGATAATCTGGTTGACCATCGCTGGGTTGAGTTTCAGGATGTTGCCCCAGGGGACGTGGACAAGGCCATGAGAGCTGTGAGTGCCTCCACATGTGTACTGGACCCGTGCCCCTCCTGGCTAGTTGCTAACAGCAGGGAGGTAACACGGGGCTGGATCCAGGCGGTTGTTACCGCCTCGCTTCGGGAGGGGGTCTTCCCCCCCGCACTCAAAGCGGCGGTGGTGAGGCCCCTCCTGAAGAAACCATCTCTGGATCCAGCCGTTCTTAACAATTATCGTCCAGTCTCCAACCTCCCCTTTGTGGGGAAGGTTATTGAGAAGGTGGTGGCCTTTCAGCTCCAGCGGTCCTTGGAGGAAGCTAGCTATCTTGACCCATTCCAGTCCGGCTTCAGGCCTGGCTACAGCACAGAAACCGCTTTGGTCGCATTGACCGATGATCTCTGGAGAGTCAGGGACGGAGGCCACGCCTCCATTCTGGTTCTCCTTGACCTCTCAGCGGCTTTCGATACCATCGACCATGGTATCCTTCTGCGACGACTGTGGGAGGTGGGGGTGGGAGGCACCGTTTTGCGGTGGTTCTCCTCTTACCTCTCGGACAGGTCGCAGTCGGTGTTAGTTGGAGGGCAGAGATCGACCCCTAGGCCCCTAACATATGGGATGCCGCAGGGTTCGGCCCTGCCCCCCCAACTTTTCAACATCTACATGAAACCGTTGGGCGAGATCATTCGGCGGCACGAGATAAAATACCATCAATATGCGGACGATACTCAGTTGTATCTGTCCACCCTGTGCCAACTCAATGAAGCGGTGGACGTGATGAACCAGGGACTAGAAGCCGTTAGGGACTGGATGAGGGTCAACAAACTCGTGCTCAACCCAGATAAGACCAAGTGGCTGTTGTGCTTCCCTCCCGCGAATTTGGCAAGTATTCCATCTCTCAGGCTGGGGGGTCAAACATTACACCCCTCAGACAGGGTCCGCAACTTGGGAGTCCTCCTGGACCCACAGCTGACTTTTGAACACCATTTATCAGCTGTGACCAGGGGGGCATTTGCCCAGGTTCGCCTGGTGCACCAGTTGCGCCCCTACCTGAACCGGGAGGCTCTCACAACAGTCACTCGTGCCCTTGTGACCTCTAGACTGGAATACTGCAACGTGCTCTACATGGGGCTGCCCTTGAGGAGTATTCGGCGACTTCAGCTAGTCCAGAATGCAGCCGCGCGAGCGATTGTGGGTGCACCTCGTTTCACCCACATAACACCTATCCTCCGCGAGCTGCACTGGCTACCTGTCGATCTCCGGATACGCTTCAAGGTGCTACTTGTCACTCATAAAGCCCTCCATGGTAGTGGATCTGGGTACTTGAGAGACCGCCTACTGCCAATTACCTCCACACGACCTATTAGATCTCACCGATTGGGCCTCCTCCGGGTTCCATCTGCGGGTCAATGCCGACTGGCGACCACGCGAAGGAGGGCCTTCTCGGTGGCAGCCCCGACCCTATGGAACGATCTCCCCGTGGAGATTCGTACCCTCACCACTCTCCAGACCTTCCGCACAGCCATTAGAACCTGGCTATCCCGCCAGGCCTGGGGCTAAGATTGTACCCTCCCGAATGGTATGAATGTTGTGTTTTCTTTTAATTATGTGTTGTCGTATATGTAAAAGTTTGTTTCCCCTTTCCCTTTCGGATGTGAGCCGCCCTGAGTCCCCCCAGGGAAAAGGGCGACATACAAATAAACTTCTGAATCTGAATCTGAATTAGTGCCTCTTTTGCTTATGAAAGTGTTCAGCTTTTAACTCCTCCTTAACTTTTAAAAGGTGAACAATTCCTTAGGCAAAAGAGGCCCCGAGTTCTCTGGCCTCCTCCCATAGTTAACAGAGAGCAGACACCAAGCCACTGTGACTTTGAATCTGGTAGCAACTACCCTGGCTTTAATTATTTTAAAAAAAAATATTTAAAATTCTTCCTTTCCCTCAGGAGACTGGTGAGGCCCTGCCTCCCCTGCCTCTAGTGACTGCATGTCCCTGGAGCTTGCTGTTTAGCTTAAGAAATTTCATCACCAGGCTAGGTGACATCCTCAGGAGGACTTCAGTTGGGAAAGTATTGCTGAGGATGTCACTTAGCCTGGTGATGAATATTTGGAAGCTAAACAGCAACCACATCTACCACCAGAGCTACAAATATTTTCTATCATTTCTACTTCTAGCTTTAATTCAATGAAATATTGTTAGTTTGATTTCTCTTCAATTCTTCTTTATCCAATCCAATCTCTTCAAGTTTGTTCTTAACAAACTTCTTTTGTAAATCCAAAAATAAAACATTTTTCCAAGTCATTTTGTTGGTATATCATTTGTATTTCTCTTTTTAATGTTAAAAACTTTACCCACTTTCTTTTGATTATCTAGTAAAACATCCTTTTCCAAACCACTTTCTTCTCTTGTCATTTGTAATCTTATCAGATAAAATTTGTTTCAGATCTGTTAATCATTCATTAACATTTTTAGACATAGTGTATCAATAGATGCAGAAATCATTATTTACAGTGTTGCTCTAATAAGTGCTGGCTGCATTCTTCAGAGATCTCCTTTAACATTTCTGGTATTATATATCATATCATTCTGTAAATTTCAGTATTAACTAATACCAGACTTGTATTTTTTCCTTCTGCTTAAAATCTTTAGTTCCCTCTAGTGTTCAATTTCTGAAATCATCATTACTTTTTGTTATGACTTGCAATCGCTAGGGTAAGCAAATGAAAACTTATTTATTTTTCTAGTTAATTACAAATTTTTATAGTAAGAGTCAGAATTCCCATTTGCAATCCATTTATAACTTTCTCAGATCAAAGAACTAATTTAGCTTTTTGTTACTTATTTAAAATTCTTAAGCTTTTAGTTAATTTTTTTAAAATCATCTGCCTAAGTCTTTTCAAACCCATCATCCTAGTAGTTTTAAAATAATTAACAGAATATTTCTGAAAATTAGAAAGTGAGATTTAGAAAACTTTTGTCCTTAAAATCTCCACTACAGTTGCAACAAGACAGCTGATTCTGTCATCTAGTATTCAAATCAATAGAAAACCATTGTGCTGCAGTCTCATGAGTAGACATCGGGAGCACATGTGGGTCATCTCCTGAGCTCTCCAAAGATGTCCCAGGGAGCTAGTCTATCAGTTCTTTGATCTTTGTCATGGTTGCCAGCTCCGCTTTTGCAGAGCCATCTCCAATTTATATTATTAGGGGTTTACTCACTTTTGTTGCCAGCAATTTAAACATTAGTGTTGTGTGTTGTGTTGTTTTTAGGGGACCGCACATTTACACTTATACAAGCTGTATACTCACTATTTTACATTGTAGCCAAGTGTCATTTCTTTCATTTGTCACATGAAAAGATATACTTAAATATTTACAAAATGTGTGGGGGTACACTCACTTCTGTGATATATTGTTGTCCATAGTAGATATCAGCTGAATCGAGGAATAGAGCTAGTTGGTCTGAGTCCCCATCAAACTTTTCCCTGAATTGGTGCAGGTGATTCAGCCCTACTCTTCCAACCTCCTGTCAGCCTCTGTATGCTTGGGCCTGATATGGCTGGTAGTCTTCCTTATCTCTAGTTCGGAGGGAGGGAGGGGTTTGTCTGCCCTGGGGTAGCCTGCCTACTGCTTGAGAGAGGCACTGGTTGCAGTTTTGGGCTCCTTCTCCTTCTATGGGGTGGAGGAGGGGGACTGCACTCCAGTCTGCGTCTCTTCCCCTCAACAGGATCAGATGTCCCTCCCCTCTCTTTTGGGCGACATGATGGCGCCTCATTAGCAAGGGTGGTCCGGTCAAGATCCTCCCTCTGTTGGTCTAGTGCACTCTCCAGGGATTCCATCTGGGGCTTTGAGAGCCTGACTTGTGTCCAGTCCCACCTCCAGTCCACCCTTGCCAGCTTGCTTGAGACCCTTCCCTGTATCTGGGGATTCGGGTGATGGAATTCTACTTCAGCTGCCTTAGGAGCTAATTTCCACTTCTCATCCTTTCTTGCTTCTGTTGCTGGGAAAGGCATAGCTGCTTGGCATTGCCGCATACCTCCTGTTGCCTGATTTTCCCTCCAAGCACCCCAAATATTGGGGGAGTGCTCGGAGAGCCCAGGATTCAGGAAACCCGGAAATCTTGACAGATTTTTAAAAGTCAGTTTTGGCTCTCTGTGAAGTTCCCAGAAGATGACCTAATTAATTTACGAGCCTCGAGACAAAGTTCTCGGTAGGGTAGATAAGAAGCCGAGAGTAAAACTTAAAATAATGCAGGATGTGCGTGAAAGAGGAGGTTTGAAATTACCCAATTTAAAACTATATTATGATGCAGTAGTTTTATCTATAATTAGTGATTGGATCAACTTAACAGATGATAGAATACTCAATATTGAAGGGTATGATTTGGTATATGGTTGGCATGCTTATTTGCTATCTAACAAAAAGGTGGATAAGAATTTTAAAAGTCATATTTTAAGGAATGCCTTACTGTGGGTTTGGAAAAAATATCAATATAAACTAAATGATAAGTTACCTATGTGGGCTATCCCTACACATGCAATAGAAAATATGAACATAGTACAAAAACAGGATATAATTACTTATAGGCAGCTTCTTACTGTAGAAAGAGGTGCACCACAACTGAAATCTTTGGCTGTATTAAAAAAGGAAAAGGTAGTTCAAACATGGTTTCAGTACGGGCAGTTACAGGCTAGATGGAAAATAGATTTTAAAAACTGGCTTTATGCAAGTCGAGGATAATTTACTTAAACAAATTAGACACCAAAGTTCAATGCATATAAAAAGATTATACAATGTAATAATAGAAATTGACTCTGAAACAGAGCTAGTTAAAGACTGTATGATTAAATGGGCTCAAAATGTTGAAGAACCAATAATGTTGGATATATGGGAGAAGATATGGGTGAGAAATGTAAAATTTATACAGAAAACTTGAGAGAAAATTTTTATAAGATGTTTTACAGATGGCATCTAGATCCCAAAAAAATGGCTTCTATGTATTTGAATTTACAACCTAAATGCTGGAGATGTGATTGTATGGACGCTACATATTTTCATATAAGGTGAACTTGCAAAAAGATTAAGGCATTCTGGATAAAAATATGGTGGATTATGCAAAATGTTCTCAAAAAAAGGATAAAGTTTACCCTCCAGCTATTTTTGTTAGGTATAATTACTGACTGTACAGCAGTAGAGATTAACTTGATTTTGCACTTGATAACTGCAGCTAGATTGTTGGTGGCGTAATACTGGAGGAAAGAAGATTTGCCTACTATCCAAGAATGGACATTGAAAGTCACAAACTTAGCAGAGATGGCTAAAATATCTGCATATCTTAAGGACTATTCGAACGAGAGATATAAACGAGACTGGAAAAAATGGATTGACTATATTCAAAATAAATATGGGTCTAGGAAATTTCAGATAGCTTATGATTAAGATCAGAAATTATGCAAATTGTTTATAGTTAACCTAGCAAGGAGGAGCTAAGCTCAATTCAAAGATGTTATTAATTTTCTACTTTCTCTTTAAGTATATTTTAAACTGTTTTTGTTAAAGATTTATACCTTGTATTGGTTCTGGGAAGTCGGGGGGGGCGGGAGATTGGGGGGGAGGATGGGAGGGAGCGGAGTCTACTAAGTTGGAGGAGGGGTGTCGGATTTTAAGGTATTATGATTGTACATGTATACTGCTATTTTTTCTTTTAATGTATATTGAAATGGAATTATAAATACCATCAACACAAAAGGGAGTTTGCTCAGAAGCTGAAATACACCAAGTGAATTAGAGGAAGAGTGGGAAGCAGAGGAGAGAAGAAAGATAGGAAGAGAGGGATAGGAGAGAGGGTGAGGGGGGAATATGAGGTGTATAAGGAGGAGTGGTAAGGGGAGAGAGAAGGAGAAAGGAAGGGGAAGTAGAGTAGAAAATGATGGACGGAAGAAAGGATGTAGAAAGGGGGAGGAGAGAGGGGGAAGAAAGTGTCGGAAAAGGTATAAATATGGTGTATGGAGAGCAGAAGAGCCAATAACTGGTTTTTTTTTCCCTTTGGTAGTTGATGGTAAGATGAATTGATGTAATTACTTAATAATACAACATGATATTGACTATGTAATAGTCAATGGAAAATAAAAAAAAATTCTATGCAAGAAATACATTAATTTATTAGAATCAACATTCTGGCGTGTACTCCTGAGAAGCCAAAACTGCTTCTGCTTAATTGCATTTGAACTTTACTCCTTTATCTCCTCCCTTCTGTCATGCGTCATAGATCATATTCATGAACTAGGTTGTAGAAATATGAGATCCAACTCTGGCAGCAGGTATGCATGAAATCCTTCCTTGAATGCCTACCTGATAATAGTCATAGCAATGCTTTACAAGTTGACACTCGGTTTTCACTGCCAGAGGGTTGCAGGCCATCACAGCTGAAAATGGAGCTCGGAAACTTGTTTTCGCTGGCAGACTGCTCAGACCACCACAAGCACCCCCAACACGAGTGACATCAAGCTGGCCATGCCCACCCCAGCACCCTGAGGTCAAACACAACCCTGATGCTGCCCTCAATGAAATTGAGTTTAACACCCCTGTTGTAAGCCCACCTTTTTCAGAGAAAATATTAGGAACTTTGAAATCCTGAATTCTTTCGTTAGGGAATCAGAGAAACTATGGAATTAAATCATAGAAGATGCTAAGGATGAATGGGAAAAGAAATTGCCACAACCAAGAAGTAGAATAAAGCAACTGTCAGAACAAAACCATGGAAATTTCCATGAAGAGAAGCCAAAGCAAAGAAGAGTCTTAGGAAGGAAATAACAAGGAATTTAAGATGGCTGTTAGAAGAAGCACAAAACAGTGTTGGAGCGATATCTGTAAAGACATTAATTATGAAAATAGAAAAGAATGAGTATGCTTCAGATCCCATTGATTAAATGTTGTAATCTTTTGGGACTAAGGTAAAGTGACCAGATTGTAAAATTGGTAAAGCGGGACACCATTGGCAGGTGTGGTGGGGCAGGGCGAGGGGGGTGTTCTTGATTAAAATTTTTGCCGCCTGGCACTGAGGTGAAGCCGCCAAAGTTCCCGCCCATGGCAGCAGCGGTGCTTCCTCCCCTTCCGCTCAGAGCACCTGAGCTGGGCACCGTGTTACCTATGCCCTGCCCCCTCCTCCTCCACCGTGCTTTTGAGGAGCCATCGGGCCTTTTTTCCTGCTCCCGCCCCTCTGCCGCCTTTCTACTGGCTCCCGTGGCCTCAAGGCTCCTCAAAAGCACGGCGGGAGCTTTGGCGGCTTCACCTCAGCCGCAGTGCCGGGCAGCAAATCTGGTGATGCTGTAAGAGGAGGAGGAGGAGGCAGCAGCAGTTAGTCCGGTGGTGGCGGGGGCTTACCATCAGTCCAGTCGCCCTGTGCTCATCACAACAAATCACTGCGGCTGCGCGGGAGTTGAAAAGTGCTGCGCAGTGTTTTCTTACCTTGGGAACAGTGGTCCCGCGGGGGAGTCTCCGGCCGCTGCGCTCGCCTCACCCGCTGGCCCCCGAAGTGCGCGAGGGATGCTTTGGGGAAAGGCTCTGCTTCCAGACCCCGCCGAAGGCCACACACACAGGTGGCTTTTTTCAGAGAGGCGGAGGCTTTCCCATGGCTTGTCCAGGTGGAAGTGGGGCTGGAAAGGCGAGCCGCTCCCCTGCCCATCCGCCCGCTCACTCGCTACACCCCGCCCATGCGAGTGGTGGCGGATGGGCGGGGGAACGAATGAGAGGCTCACTCGCCCCCCGCTCGCTCACTCTCTACACCCAGCCCATGCCAGCGACAGCAGATGGGTGGGGGAACGAATGAGCGGCTCACTCGCTCCCAGCCCATCCGCTCGCTCCCTCGCTACACCCAGCCCATGCGAGCGGCAGCGGATGGGCGGGGGAACGAATGAGCAGCTCACTCACTCCCCGCCCATCCGCCCGCTCACTCGCTACAGTACCCAGCCCATGCGAGCGGTAGTGGATGGGCGGGGGAACGAATGAGCGGCTCACTCGCTCCCTGCCAATCTGCCTGCTCACTCGCTACAGTACCCAGCCCATGCGAGTGGCAGCGGATGGGCGGAGGAACGAATGATTGGCTCACTCGCTCCCGCCCATCCGCTCCCTCACTCGCTACACCCAGCCCATGCGAGTGGCAGCGGATGGGCGGGGGAACGAATGAGCAGCTCACTCACTCCTCGCTCATCTGCTCGCTCACTCGCTACAGTACCCAGCCCATGCGAGCAGCAGCGGATGGGCGGGGGAACGAATGAGCAGCTCACTCGCTCCCCACCCATCCGCCCACTCACTCACTCCAGTACCCAGCCCATGCGAGCGGCAGGGGATGGGCGGGGGAACAAATGAGCGGCTCACTCACTCCCCGCCCATCTGCTCGCTCCCTCGCTATACCCAGCCCATGCGAGCGGCAGCGGATGGGCGGGGGAACAAATGAGCGGCTCAGTCGCTCCCCGCCCATCCGCTCGCTCACTCGCTACAGTACCCAGCCCCTGCGAGTGGCAGCGGAATCTTTTGAGAACACCACAGGACGCGGGAAAAATTATGAAAAGGCGTGCCTGTCCCGCCCGATGCGGGACGTCTGGTCACCCTAGACTAAAGAAGTGTGCCTTATCTGTGGTCATATTTGTCTGGCATTAATAAGTGGGAAGGCTACAGGAAATATATCAATGGAGGAAGGTAGGTTGCTTAATGACTGCAAGACTCAGTGATTTGCTTAACAACTATGGCAAAAAAGTCATAGGACTTTTTTGGTCCTAATTCTAGTCTTTCCCATGACCAGCCTGTCCGAGATTCATCAGTGAACATGAAGCACTTCTAGTAAAGGCAGAAGTCTAAATCCAAACCAACACAACAAAGAAGGAACAACTACCAGAAAACAGGAAGGGCAATGGCAGCATGTCACTCAAAAGTCCAAAAATCTGAAAATGCTGCCCCTGCCATTTTAGCTGGACAATCAATTTCATGCCCTTTCCCTGAAAGAAAACACACAGATACTTGGAGAGCCTTTATCAAGTATTCCAATGACAGAATTTGTAGTAAAAAAGGCATGTATTAGTGATTAGGACTCACTACTCAGAGGACCAATATCAATTTGTAGACTGAACAATTTTTCAAGGGAGGTGTGTTGTCTCCCACATGCAAAGATTAAAAATGTGACAGAAGATTATTAAAATCACCAACCCTATCAACTATTATCCTTTCTTCCTCTTTCATATTGGGACAAATCATACAACTAAGAGTCTGAAATCAGTTTGAAAAGGCTATAAGCAACCAGGCAGAAAAGCAAAGGATCTGAATACTCAGGTTGTATTCTCCTCTGTACTCCCAATTGAAAGTCAACACCCAATGAGGGAATGAGGGCTTTTGTAGTAAACCATTGACTGGTGCTATTGTGAGAACTTTGAATTTCTAGACTATGGTTTTACATTATCTTCAGGAAGGGCTTCAAGCAATGAAATCGCTTTTCTCCCAGAGTTGTGGGTGCACCATCACTGGATATTTTCCATAAAGAATTGGACAACCATTTTGCTGGAAATATCTACTGTGGGTGGGGTTAGATTAGAAGACTTCCAAGATCCCTTCCAGCCCTATGATTCTATAATTCTAAGAATGTGTTGGAAAAACAACTACCTCTGTTCATCCAAAGAGCTTTAAACTAAAACTAGAGAGGGAAGGAGACTAAATTTAGGACTAAATCCAAAGCATAAAGCCCAGCACAACAAACCGGCCAATGAGAAAAGGAATGGGGAGAGAGAAGGGGCACACAAGTACAAATCAGAACACATGAGAAGAAAAGCCAGGATTAACCATTAAGGGCTCAGATGCCTATACCCCAATGTTCATAATATGGGGAACAAACAGGGACAGTTCAAAATCCTAGTACAAGGGTCCCTAAGCTATGGTCTGTCGACCAGCACCGATCCACAGCATGCCAGTAACCAGTCCACACAAACAAGCAAAGCTCTATCTGTGGGATGCAGGCAGCATGCAAAACCATGCTCCCTCAGGCTTGTGGAAAAATCTTTCTTCAAGGAATCGGTCCCTAAAGGTTGGGGCTACTGTCCTAGTACATAAGGGCAAGTATGATATTGTTGCTATTACTGAATTTATTATTGAAACACACAATTAGAAGGATATAAATTGTTCAAAACAAACAAACCAACAAAAGAGGGTGGTTGCATTGTATATAAGGAGTTACTACAACTCTACAGAAATGCTAACTAAGAATAAAATCTTCTTGAAAGTATTTGAGTAAATATTAGAGAGAAAAAAATGACTTTGTAATAGATATGTACCATAAGACATTCCACCAAGCAAAGGGAATAAATGTCTTTTTTTGCTAATCAGGTGAGGTGTGTAAGAAAGACACCACTGTAGTAATGGGAGACTATATCCTAGCATCAACTGAGAAATCAACTCTGCAGAAAGTGGGAGTTGCCTAGCCGACAACTTCATTAGAATAGACTTAGATTTGGACTAACTTTATTGTCACTTTGAATGTACACTAATCAGCATACATTAAAATGAAATTTCATTGAATACAGCTCTTAAAGGACCACAACCTCCAACATACACTACATAAACATGACTAAATAAATAAATAAATAAATATGCATATGCCCATATATAATTATATGATACAAACAACATAGTCTACTTCAAATGCATACATGTACATGGAGAGAAAAATAAATCTTGCAAGTTTACCAGATGAATGGCATAAAGCTGTTACAGAATCAAGTAGTCCTGCTAGAAATACTTCGAAATCTCCTCCCAGAAGGGAGCAACAAAAACAAAACATAAAGTGTGTGTGTGGTGTGTGTGTGTGTGTGCGTGTGTGTCTAACAATGCTTTGAGCTTTAAGCACATAGCGCTTATATGCAGTATCCTGAATAATAGGAAGTTAGCTTTCTATACTCTTCTCGGCTGTCCTTACCATTCTCTGTATAGACTTTCTATTTGAGGCACTGCTGCCACCAAACCAAATAGTGATGCAGTTTGTTAAAACACTCTCAATTGTGCCTCTATAAAAAGTGGCCAGGATAGAAGAAAAAATATGTGCTCTCATCATCCAATGCAGGAAATGCAGATGCTGGTTTGCATGCTCCGCTAAGGATGACAAGTAGAGACACCAATTCAAATTGTTAGTTATCTGCACCACCAAATATTTAATACAGTTTATGTCTACAGCTGCATCCTTGATGCTGAATTGAGTATGACTACACTGACTGTTTCTAAAATATACAAGGATTTTATTATACCAAAGGTAGAGAATGGAACTAGAGGGACAGTTATACTGGAATTAATTCTTACCAATACAGATGAAATGGATAAGGGAAAATAATAGGAACTTTGTGAGACAGTAATAATATCATAAATTCAACTTAATTCGGAGACAGAACAAAGTCAGACAAATGTTTTATATTTAGAAAGGTGAAATTTTGAAAATCAATTCCATTCCAATTAGACACATTTTTGAACTTCATCACACCACTAATTTCTTCAAAATATACTGAATTGGCACAGTATACAATAAAAGCTGTAAAAATATTACATGATTTTTATTTTAAAAAACTCTGATCTTCTATATGAAAGAATAAGTAATAGAAATATGCTTCAATGTCTTAGAGTACCTTCATATTTCATATATATATGTATGTATGTATGTATGTATGTATGTGTGTGTGTGTGTGTGTGTTTTATCTAATAGATAAAATCTTATATATGTATGTATGTATGTAAGTACGTATGTATGTACGTACGTATGTACATACGTACCTACCTACCTTACATACATGTATGTATGAAAAAGAAAGAAAATAAGACCCTGCCTTATTTGTCAGGGAAACGGTATAGATAGATAGATATTATATATTTTATATATCTGATATAGTCTATATGTGATTTACAGTTATTTTAAGTGTTATCTTTATTATTTATAGTTTTTCTTTTTCTTTTTATCAATTCTTTTATTGCTTATACTATACTCCGCAGGGAGGTGGAGCCGATTAAATGGTTCCGCACCAGGCGCCTGATGGACCCACTGAGGTTTCAGACGGAGCTTGGGGAGATACATGACTCTCTTGCCCACATTCCGGCAGACGCCTTGGTCGCCAGCTGGAATGCAACAGCGACTAGGGCTCTGGATCGGATTGCGCCTTTGTGGCCTCTCCACGGCAGTGGATCCAGGAGGACACCTTGGTTCACCGAGGAACTCCGAGAGATGAAGCGCCAAAAGAGACGCCTACAGCGACGTTGGAGGGCTAGCAACTCCGAATCCGACCGAACACTACTAAGAGCCTTTATTAGGACTTATTTAGTAGCGATACAGGTGGCAAAATGTGCACATTTTGCCACTCTTATTGCGTCCGCAGAATCGTGCCCAGCCGTCCTGTTTAGGATAACCCGCTCCCTCCTAAAAGGGGAGGATGCGGGGGAACCCTTACAGGGACGAGCTGAGGCGTTTGTTTAGTTTCTGTCGGACAAAATCACTCGGATTCAGACAGACCTAGACTCCAGTTGGACAGTACCAATGGAGGTACCAAGGGAAGGTCTTGCTCAGATTTCCTGGAACGAGTTCCATCTTGTCACCCCTGAGGAAGTGGACAAGGCCATGGGAGTGATGAGTGCCTCCACCTGTTTGCTGGATCCGTGCCCCTCCTGGCTGGTTTTGACCAGCAGGGAGGTAACACGAGGCTGGCTCCAGAGGATTACTAACTTGTCTGCAGGAGGGATCTTTCCCGCATTTTTTGAAGGAAGCGGTGCTAAGACCCCTCCTTAGGAGGCCATCTCTGGACCCAGCTATTCTCAACAACTATCATCCGGTCCCCAACCTCCCTTTTTAAAGGAAGGTTGTTGAGAAGGTGGTGGCCCTACAACTCCGACGGACCTTGGATGAAGCAGATTATCTAGATCCCTTTCAGTCTGGATTCAGGCCTGGATACTCCACCAAAACCGCTTTGGTCACGCTGATCGATGATCTCTGGCGGGCCAGGGATGGAGGACACTCCTCTATCCTTGTGCTCCTTGACCTCTCAGCGGCCTTCGATACTATCGACCATGGTATCCTTCTGTGACAGCTGGAGGAGGTGGGAGTGGGAGGCACCGCTTTACGGTGGTTCTCCTCTTACCTCTCCGACAGGTCGCAGTTGATGTTGTTTGGGGGACAAAGGTCGACCCCTAGGCCCCTTAAATATAGGGTGCCACAGGGCTCGGTCTTATCCCCCCTCCTATTTAACATCTACATGAAGCCACTGGGTGAGATCATTCGCCGGCACGGGATCAAATACCATCAATATGCGGACGATACCCAGTTGTATCTCTCCGCCCCGTGCCAACTCAATGTAGCGGTGGAAGTGATGTGCCAGTGCCTGGAAGCTGTCAGGGTCTGGATGGGAGTGAACAAACTCGCACTCAATCCTGACAAGACCGAGTGGCTATGGATGTTGCCTCCCAAGGACAGTTAGATTAGTCCATCCTTATGCCTGGGGGGTGAAAATCTACTCCCCTAAGAGAGGGCCCGCAACTTGGGAGTCCTCCTGGACCCACAGCTGATGTTAGAACATGACCTGTCGGCTGTGACCTGAGGGGCCTTTGCCCAGGTTCACCTGGTGCACCAGTTGCGGCCCTATCTGGATTGGGAGGCATGTCACATGGTCACTCACGCCCTTGTTACCTCGAGGCTTGACTACTGTAACACGCTCTACATGGGGCTGCCCCTGAAAAGTGTTCGGAGACTACAACTAGTCCAGAATGCAGCCGCGCGAGCGATATTGGGTGTACTAAGGTACACCCACATCACACCTATCCTCCGTGAGCTGCACTGGCTTCCTATTGGTCTCCGGGCGCAATTCAAGGTGCTGGTCATTACCTTTAAAGCCCTACATGGCATAGTACCCGGATATCTGCGAGACCGTCTTCTGCCACATACTTCCCAACGACCGATAAGATCGCACAGGGTGGGCCTTCTCCGGGTGCCGTCAGCCAGACAATGTCAGCTGGCAACCACCCGGGGGAGGGTCTTCTCTGTAGCCGCTCCGACCCTCTGGAATAAACTGCCCCCAGAGATCCGGACCCTACCCACTCTTATGGCCTTCCGAAAGGCTATTAAGACCTGGCTATTCTGGCAAGCCCCGGGCTGTTGAACTCATGACTGAGTTCCAGCCATGATTAGACTGGGTGTATGTTGTGGTCTTTTTTAATCTATGTTTCTGTGTTTTTAATTTTTCTATTTTTTAAATGTATTGTTGTAAGCCGCCCAGAGTCCTTTGGGATTGGGCGGCCTATAAATTCATTAAACATTCAAACATTCATACATTATACTACCTTTTCTCTTTTCTTATAGTATTTCTTACACTCTTTTAAAATCGAATTTGTATTCAATATTCTTTTCCCTTTTAATGTGAAATTATATTTCTTTTTATAAAATTAAGACCAAGGGTAAAATATAATGTGGTCTACTCATTTTGTGGGGGAGTGGAGCCTGACGTGAGTCCCAGAAAACAAGACATTCAACAAAGCAGGCCTGCGGCCTGCATTTGAAAAGGGACCTAATCCTTTCCTCAAGATCAGAGGACCATCTTTTTAAGACTCACTTGGATCTGAGGGCCGAAGGGTCATATAAGTCCTCTCCCGGGGTTATCCTACCCTCAATATAATTTTTGCCCGTTGATTTCTGTTGCCTGAATAATCCCTTAGCATTCTTTTGTATATCACAAGTTTTATTACGTTGAATGAAAAATACTAATCAATTGAACCGCTGCAAAAGTACGAGGCGTTATTCCCAGCCTTCCACCCCTCAGAAAGTCCAAAGCTAAGTTACCGAAGACGTTCAAAGGCACCACTCTTTGTCTAGGAACAAGGTTTGGGGTAGGTGGATTGGGGGGGGGGGGAGGGTATGGCTATATGCAAGTTCGACGGCAGCTTCTGAAAATAGACTCCCAGCCCTGCTTCGCGCCCAGTTAGTCAACCCGCTTTCCGACTTTTCCACCCGCCCTTTCCATTACAGCCAGCAATCTAGAGGCGCTGGGAAGGAGGCTAATAAAGGTAGGTAGGCTCCGACGAAGCGTACATCTCCCAGGAGACAAACGAGCAGACGCCGTCTTTGGAGGGGCTCGCCACAGAGGTGGCGGGTCCACCGGGAGAAGGGCGGCGGCGGCGGCGGCATGGCCTGGGAGACAATCCCAGAGCCGTGATGTCAAAAAGCTTCCCGTGACGTCGGGCTTGCTGTCTGGCGGCACCTTCCCTTGGTAAGCGCTCAGTGCCGGGTCCGGAGAAAACCAGCAAACAGCACCTTTCTGCTGCTGCCGTGTTACCAACTACATGCGGGAATACAGCGAGTGTTGAAAGCATGGGGAAGAATAAAGGTGAGTGACACACGTGGAGAGCCCGCGGGAAGAATTGGACTACTAATGTACGAGCAAGAGAGGTCCAAGAATATTACCACCAAAAAGGACCTCTGAGTTATACAGAATTCTCTGAGTTATAGAATGCGACTTGGTGTACTGGCGAAGTGTTCAAATATGAATCCGAACACAACTTGAAAGCCGATTTCAGTCAACCCAGTAATTATCTGGGTCATTCATTTACCAGTTTCACATACTCAAACTTCATTATGTTTGAACCAAAATTAGTTAACTCAGATTTTCTTTCTGAGGATAGTAGTTGTGAAGCTAAAAGGGGGTGAGGAGAAGCTGACATACTCTGACCTTTTATCCTCTTAAGAAAACCTTTTATAATTAGCAAAAATGAAGCAGCTACAGAAAAACTGTAAATTTCTCTGGTGCTTTGGATCAGTCTAAGTCCACTGATCCAGAAAGTCCACTTAGAAAGCTGGGAAGTAAATCTGAACAGATAAATACAAACAAAATCATTCTAAAGAGAAAACAATTATGAGGTTGATGGAGAAAGCACAAATACAAAGTTTTGAGATCTCCAGATCATTTTATTCAGAACATGTCAGAAAAGTTTGATTGGCTGACATCCAGTATTCCCTCCTTCAGTTTTGTATTCTCTACTAATAAATCATTTATGAGACATTAATAGCTAAATGGAATATTATGCTCACAAAGTACATTTTAGGAATTGAGAAAGTCATGGCTATCAGTCATGACTATATGGCCATCATATAAAGTCATGGCAACCAGCTATTGCAATGCTGTGAATATATATATATGTGTGTGTGTGTGTGTGTGTGTATGTGTTTGTGTTCACAAGACAACATTCCTGTTGTTCTGAGACTTGACTAAGGTTCCTGAAACAAGAAATAAATTGTAAGCACTCTTGTGCATCCTTTGTAGTCTAAAATTAGTCCTGGCCTTCTAATCTTGCTCCCTGCACTGATTCAACCATAATATATTAGAAGAACATAAAACATTTCTCTAATGATTCACTTGTAAGGAAATCAAATCTGATTCCTGCACATTAATGGTGGTTATGTTATGATGATGGAGAATTCTGAGAGTTAAAATCCCAAAACATTAGGAGGAGCAAAAAGGAAGACAGATTTATGTCTTCTGTGAAGTAACTCTATAGAGGGAGGAAACCTTTGAGGGAACTTATTGGTGATAGCGTGCTAGCTTATTTTTTCCTTGGTTATGTAAGTCTTGGTTTCAAAAATTAGAATAAGCTAACAATGGCAACTTGAAAAAATCAGTCTACATTCCAATACCAAAAAATTAACGGTGAACACCATACCATAAGCTTAATTTTACATGCTAGCAAAATAGCCGGATTAGAGCCTTTCATAGAAAAACAGATGCCAGATATTCAAGCTAAAGCAAAAGACATTATTGCTGATGCATTCTAGATAATTGAGACAGTCAAAGTATGCCAAAAAGAAATCATTATGTGCTTCATTGATTATAGAAAAGTTTTCAATTATGTTGATCATGTCAACTGTGAAAAGTACTCAGCAAAATGGGAATGTCAGAACATCTCATAGTGCTCATGAGAAGTTTACAACAGTGGAACCTCTGGTCATGAATGCTTCTGACCACAACCAAATTGGGTTCTGACCAAAAAAATCACAATTGTCTCCTAAAATCCTTTATCAGAAGTCACAAATAAACATCTAATATGGTGGATTACAGAAAAATATGCTAAGAAAGCTGGTTACTAAAGACAACCAGAAAGAACTAAAGATTGTAATTAAAGGAGAATACACTGTAATATAGAATGGAGAAAGATTTGGCAGAATTCAAGGATATTTAGCAACAATATACTGAGAACATTTTTATTACTTTCAGATGGGTTCAAAATTGGAGATAGAAAAGAATACAACTGAGAATCCAGGCTGCTTTGAATATGGATTTTAAAATGTACAAGAATAATAGTGGAAAAGAACTTATACAAGATTCACAAATGAAACTGATTGATATTTTAATAGCTAACAAGGGATGTGTTAGATACTGGCGTCAGCTATAATGGTTTCCACCAAGGTCCTCTGTTCCAGCGGGAACAGAGGTTTAATTTTATTGGTTGAAGGGTCTGACAGCTCCCTATAAAAGGGTTGCTATCAGACTCAACCTTCACTGGTTTGTACATAGTTGCTACTGAGTTAATAAAGAGCTGTTGTTACCGTTAGCCTGTGTGTGCCTTTCCATTACCCAATCTAACAGGATGCACAAATAATAATTCATAAGAGTGTTTGGATTTCAGGTCAGAAGAATGACTTGGAGATATATTATATATATTATATATTATATATATATTATTTTGGACTTGAAAGGGATGTTATCTCAAGGAGTTCTTGACAGAAGATAGAAAATTAAAAGAAAGTATTTTTGGGGACATTACTTAAAAAGACTAAACATCATATCTTTAAAATGTACAAAGAAAAAATTATTTATTTAACCATAGTTGAAATGTATATTATATTTTTCTTTGACTAGCTTAATGGTTTATTTCTTAACTAGGACTAAAGTATGAGGCTTTAAAATTTCTTTATAGTATTATGAAGAAGAAAGGTTTTTTGTTGTATTTTAAGAGAACGTGGTAAGCTAAGATATTCTGACAGATGAATAGAAAATGAAAAGAAATTATTTTGTGGATCATTGATCAGATTCAATTTCAACATTTTGTTATTTTTGGTAGATTTTAAAGAATTATTTTTGAAACTTTAAAAATGAGGCTTTAAAGATTTGTTTACAGATAGATTTTAATAGAAAAAATATATAAATATTATATAAATGAAGAGTAAGAAACTATTACTATAAGAAGTGTGTGTGCATGTGTATTGTTTTTGTAGCTTTTGCTGATTAAATGATGAGGCTTTATTATTTACTAATAGATAAAAGATGAACTATGGTGGGATCGACATTTTATAGAAGGTGATGTGAATGAAATTGTACTTGTCTTGATGAAGGGGGAAGTAAAATACAGACGCACACAAACACAACCTTTTGTTCTTTTACATATTTTCCTCCTTTCACATACCCCTTTTCTTTTTTATATATTTTTTGTATTTATCTTAGTTTGTATTAGTTTTTTACATTATTATCCATTATTTATATTTTATTTTTAAACCAGTAAAATAATTTCTAAAAGAATCTGACTTAATGGCACATAGTAAGTACCGTATTTATCGGCGTATAACACGCAGTTTTAAAACTAAAATTGCAAGCTTAAACCCTGCCTGCGTGTTATACGCCGATACTGCGTGTTATACGCCGGGTCCACTGTTCCCTCTAAGGTGCGCGGCCGCGCGGCCGCGCACATGGCAAGAAACCCCCGCGCAGAGGTTTCTAACTCCCGCGCAGAGGTTTCTTTCAAAGCAAACGTGGGGAAGTCCTTTGCAGGCAGCTAGAACTGGCTGCCTGCAAAGGACCTCCCGAAACTTGTTTCAGCGGCAGCTCTCAGCCTGGCGGCAGCGTCACACAGACTGTGGAAGGAGGGGGAGGAGGAGGGAACCAAAGAGAGCTTTTACCGAGTCTGCGCCCCACAGCCAGGACCGTCCTGGCGCCTCCAGCCGCGTTTCTTCCTGCAAAGCCCTTCGGGCAACCCGAGAGTTCCGCTTGACGCCAGAAGGGCTTTGCAGGAAGAAACGCGGCGTTTCTTCCTGCAAAGCCCTTCTGGCGCCAAAAGGAACTCTCGGGTTGCCCGAAGGGCTTTGCGGGGAAGAAACGCGGCTTGAGGCGCAAGGACGGTCCTGGCTGTGGGGCGCAGACTCGGTAAAAGCCTCTCTTTGGTTCCCTCCTCCTCCTCCTCCTCCTCCTCCTCCTCCTCCTCCTCCTCCTCCTTCTTTCTGGAGCCCCTTCCTCATAGATTTGGTACCAAAGCAATGGCGGTGAGGAAGTTGTGTCTTTTGGATTTTGCACTGTTGTCTTTTCAATGGTTCTCAGACTGGTTGAACCTTTAGCAGCTGGGGTGATATTCTTTACTGTTAAGGTTACAATTGGATGTGTTGGACAAATCTTAAAAGATGAAACTTTTATTAAAACGTTTGACTTAACTAAAAACGTCTTCCTTTTTCTTCTTCTTCTTAAATATGATTTATTTATTTATTTTTACTTCAGAAGTTTGATGACCGTTGTACAAACTAATCCAACCTAAATGTAGAGGAGGAGAAGAAGGGGGGGGATTTAAAAAGAGCAGAGGAAAAAGAAAAGAAAGCATGAAGAAAACATAAAGAAAGGGATGGGAGGGAGGGAAGGAAGGAAGGCACTTTATGTTGAAACAGAAAATATTATATAAGGAAGAAAATGGAAATAACTTTTTGCTCAAAGAGGTGTTTTTTCATTTCATATTTGCCTTTTAAGAGGAGTTAATGTTATAATTCATGTTCTAATGTTATAAATTTTAATCCAACATTAAGTTCCGAGCTTCCAAGTCATTTATTTTTAATGAAAAAAATTTTTACTCAAATTTTTGTGTTAAAATGGGGGATGCGTGTTATACGCCGGTGCGTGTTATACGCCGATAAATACGGTAGTTTATAGGATATATATGAATGGCTTTTTAAAAATCACATGACTGAACTATCTTTGTCCTGCATTTTTCAATACTATAGGAAGCATAGTGCTTCTTCTCATGACTATTTAACTGTGTCCTATTATTTAACCGTCCTATTTTTGAAATGTCCCATTCATAAATAGACAACTGTAAAACTATTTATTAATAGTTGGCCTTTCAACTCCGACGGACCTTGGATGAAGCAGATTATCTGGATCCCTTTCAGTCAGGTTTCAGGCCTGGTTACGGCACCAAAACTGCTTTGGTTGCCCTGATCGATGATCTCTGGCGGGCCAGGGATAGAGGACATTCCTCTATCCTAGTGCTTCTTGATCTCTCAGCGGCCTTCGATACCATCGACCATGGTATCCTTCTGCGATGGTTATGGGAGGTGGGAGTGGGAGGCACCATCTTACGGTGGTTCTCCTCCTACCTCTTGGACAGGTCGCAGTCGGTGTTGGTTGGAGGACAGAGATTGACCCCTAGGTCCCTCAAATATGGGGTGCCGCAGGGTTCGGTCCTGTCCCCCCTCCTATTTAATATCTATATGAAGCCGCTGGGTGAGATCATATGCCAGCACCGGATCAAATATCATCAATATGCGGACGATACTCAATTGTATCTGTCCGCCCCGTGCCAACTCAGCGAAGCAGTGGAAATGATGTGCCAGTGCCTGGAGGCTGTCAGGGTCTGGATGGGAGTGAACAAGTTTGCACTCAATCCAGACAAGACCGAGTGGCTGTTGATGTTGCCTCCCAAGGATAGTCCAGACATTCCACCTCTTAGCCTGGGGGTGTGTGTGAAATCATACACCCCTCAGAGAGGGCCCGCAATTTGGGTGTCCTCCTGGACCAGCAGCTGACGTTAGAACACCATCTGTCAGCTGTGACCAGGGGGGCTTTTGCCTAGGTTCGCCTGGTGCACCAGTTGCAGCCCTACCTGGACCAGGAGGCACTTTGAATGGTCACTCATGCCCTCGTCACCTCAAGACTGGATTACTGTAACACGCTCTACATGGGGCTGCCCCTGAAGAGTGTTTGAAGACTGCAGTTGGTCCAGAATGAAGTGGCGCGAGCGATACTGGGTGTACCTAGATACACCCATGTTACACCCATTCTCCACGAGCTGCACTGACTCCCTATTGGTCTCCAAACGCGCTTCAAGGTGCTAGTCGTTACTTTTAAAGCCCTACATCGTTTAGGACCTGGCTACCTGAGAGACCGCCTCTCCTGCCATATACCTCCCAACGACCAACAAGATCTCACAGGTTGGGCCTCCTCCGGGTGCCATCGACCGGACAATGCCGGCTGGCGGCCCCCCGGGGGAGGGCCTTCTCTGTAGCTGCGCCGGCCCTGTGGAACGATCTACCCGTAGAGATCCGGACCCTTACCACTCTCCCGGCCTTCCGTAAAGCCACCAGGACCTGGCTGTTCCGGCAGGCCTGGGGCTGTTGATCAATGTCCAGCCCCACTTAGACAGAATGGATGGTGTGTAATTTTAACAATTGTATTTTTACCTTTAAATTTTTAAATGCTTTTTTATCTTGTCTGTAAGCCGCCCAGAGTTCCAAGGGAGTGGGTGGCATACAAATTTTATTAAATTTCAAATTTCAAATTTTTGTATGTTAGATCTGTCACCATTTGGATATTTTTTATGATGTGTGAGTGTAATGTGTGCCAGGAAATGTAGTATTTTATTACTATTTTAAAAAGTTCATCTTTGGGATCAGATGAATGCTCTTAGAATCTTTATGTTTCTGGCACTCGTACAAAATGTCTACTTTTATTTTTCCTTTTTATGACCTGGGATGGTTGCTTAATGAAATGCAGATCAAAAAATGTTTTCCTAAAATTGTTTTCCATCTGTTTTATAGGCAGTTGGAGAAAATTTTTCTGTTGTGCTGTTCCACCTGAAACTCAGTCCTCAACTTGGTAAGATCCATCCTTCTTTAATAGTCAATGGTACTTTTTAGAAGTTTGCCTCAGTCATTCATATTGTTACAGTATAATACTGGACTACATAATAGTCCACTATATGAATACATTGTATATGTAGATATACTTTTTCTCTTGTTTGGCTCTCAAAAAAAATGCTTATGAGATAAATCTAATGTGAAAGATAATTTTAAAAAATCATTTGAATCAAGATCAAAACACAGGAATTGGAAGCATTCACCAAAAATATCAACTCTGTGGACAGATACATCAAACTCACGTGGGAAGATGTTAAGGAAAATAGTCTAGACTTCCTGGACTATTAAGGAAGACAGAAGCCTTAGCATTGAAGTTTACAGAAAACCTACACACAGAGATATTTACATTTTGATTCTTACCACCCTTTGGAGCACAAAATGGGAGTTATCAGAATTCTATACCTTTGAGCTGAAGGCAATAGCAATAGCAATAGCAATAGTTAGACTTATATACCGCTTCATAGGGCTTTCAGCCCTCTCTTAGCGGTTTACAGAGTCAGCATATTGCCCCCAACCACAATCTGGGTCCTCATTTTACCCACCTCGGAAGGATGGAAGGCTGAGTCAACCTTGAGCCTAGTGGGATTTGAACAGCCGAACTGCTGAACTGCAGTCAGCTGAAGTGGCCTGCAGTGCTGCATTTAACCACTGCGCCATCTCGGCCTGCCTACCAGCAAAGAAGAGAAAGAAAAAGAACTAAAAGACATCAAGGAAGCCCTTAGAACATGTGGCTATCCCAAGTGGCCTTCATCAAATCCCCCAAAAGACCCAGCAGAAGCTCTTTCCTTAACAGACAGAAAAGAGAAAAATAAATGAAGCAATGTTGTCAGTCCATTCAGAAATATCTGACGTATGTATGTATGTATGTATGTATGTATGTATGTATGTATGTGTTCTGACCCCCCCTTCTCCGTCCCGGAATGAAAGCCAAAAGCCACGTAACTAAAAAGGTTTCTTTTAATCAGTCCAAGCTCTTGTTGGCTACAAGCCCAAATAAACAAAGATAATAGCTCCGGCAGAAAGTCCTATAACTCACACCAAAATGCAAACCCGACTTCTCTTATCTCAAACCCACTTATCCAAGTTGGCTTCTCTCGGTTTGTGAACGCGAACAAGAACAATCACTAAAACAGGAACAGAACGTTTACGTCTGCAACCAGGGTGTGGCACCAGCAGTCTCTTTATACTCAGAAGAGGATCCCAATGAGCAACAGCTGCTCGCAATCATCTCCTGTAAGTACTCAGTTGTTCCTTCCGTCGAGTAACCCTTCGACGGAGTGCATCTTGTGACAACTCCCAAGTGTTTCCCTGAACACTCCCTCTGATCCAATGCTCTGCCGCCACCTGGTGGCCAACTCCTGCCGGGCCACAACATGTATGTATGTATGTATATATGTATGTGTATATGTGTATATATATATGTGTGTGTATTATATTTTTCCCTTGTAGTGAACTCTCTTCATAGTTCCTGTCTGCTTGATTCTCTTCCCTTCTTTTTATTCCCCTTCCTTTTTTGTTTGTTTGTTTGAACACACTCCTCCCCTTTACATTTTCCCTGTGCCACTGTTAGACCCAGTGAAATCATTTATTTGTTTATTGTTTCCCTTGCCTTTTATTACTTTTCTATGTTATGGCTCTCTTTTCTGCTTCCTTCCATTTTAATATCTAGCCTATCGACTTTTTTCAACTTTAATGATTCACGCATTTTTTTTAAAAAATTCGCATATTTCTTCAAATTCCCACTGCTCCATAATGCCCTGTTTATAATTTGCTATTTTTCCCTCTTTAAATTATATCTCAATTCTTTACAATTTAAAGCCCACAATTTCTTCTTGTTTACAACTATAATCCAGTTCAAATGTTCCTATTTAAAAAGAAGAGGAAAGGAATTTTCTTCTTCCTTCCATTCTTGTAAAAGGGCATAGTCAAACAGCTCATGCTAAATCCAAAGTTCCAAGATTCTCACCATTCCAATTCCATTTCCCTTCAAGATCAGCTTTTTAGGTTTCGTTTTCTTTGTTTCTGCCAGATGACACTTTCTTCTTTCTGGTAGGTGGCTCTGCTTCTCGTTTTTTTCAGTCAGATGTCAGAAATGTAGATTTTAACTCCCTGAGAACACAAAATGCAAATTTTAACAAAGGAGTGGCAAAGTTTCTTCTTTGGTTTTAAAGCGTGTTAAAACAAAACCACTTCCCTTCATTGTGATGGTTTATCTGCAGTTCTGCTCTTTCTGCAGTTCTGCCCTTCTGCTCTTTCTGTGAAGCTTCCATGGAGTTTACAGTTTAACAATTAGCCACTATTAGAAGCAAGGTCTTTCCAGGTTTCAAATTCAACAGAATTTTTATATTGGTAAGGTATCCAATCATTCATTCGGTTCCGCCTCCCAAGCTACAAAAACACACCGTTCTCCTTGGGCTTTGATGTTTTTAAATCACCATCTTATTTCTTTTTCCACACAGTTCCCAATTTATCCGTTTATGCTATTTTACGCTTAAATTATCTACTGATTCCAACTTTACGCTTATTGTATCAGTGGATTTTAAATCTTCTCATCCAGTCTCGTTACTTTGTCCGACCATCGCTCATGCTTAGCCCAATTACCCCAACTTTGTGGCAGACATTTTACAATGCCTGCTGCCTCCACCACTGGATCAGAGAGCTAGTGTCATTCCTCTTGGCTGTTCAAGACACAGCTCTTTCTTTACCTTCTATATAAGAAGGTTCTGTTCCAAACTGTGGAAAATAAATTATAGATTAACAATGTCAGCATCATATCAAATGAATCTGTACAAAATGTTTCATAGATGGCATCTGCCGCCAGCAAGATTGGCAAAAATGTTTCCAAATATGTCTCCAGTTCCAAACTGTGGAAAATAAATTATAGATTAACAATGTCAGCATCATATAAAATGAATCTGTACAAAATGTTTCATAGATGGCATCTGCCGCCAGCAAGATTGGCAAAAATGTTTCCAAATATGTCTCCAGAAAGTTGGAAATGCAAAGAGGCACAGGGATCTTATTATCACATGTGGTGGACCGACATGTCCATCAGCAAAAAAATATTGGGCAAAGATAAAAAAAAGTGGCTAGAGGAGATGGTAAGACAACAAATAGACCTCAACCCAAAACTATTTTTATTAGGCATACTAACAGAGAAATATAATAAAAGAATTCAGTATTTAATGTTACATGTAATAACAATGGCTAGAATCACGTATGCCCAAAATTGAAAAAACGGAAGCATACCTACAGAGGAAATGGTAATAAAGAAAATATTAGAATGCACCAAAATGGACAGTTTAACAATGGAAATTAAAGACAAAGGAGAAATAGAGTATTATGTATTATGGGACCTATGGTACAATTGGTTAGATAATAGATGCAAAGATTAGAAAATGAATGGTGAAAGATGATTAATAAACCAGAAATAAATACAGTATAAAGTTATATAGAAGAATATGTATTGTAAGCAATATCACTACCAGAATGTACAAAAGTGTAAATTAAAATATAGGTAAAGATAATATAGGTAAAGATACGCGTGCTAGTAGTTTCCGCTCTAGGGGCAGTGCTCATCTCAGTTTCTAAGTCGAAGAGCCAACGCTGTCCAAAGACATATCCAAGGTCATGTGATCGGCATAATTAAATGCCAAAGGTGCACGGAGTGCTGTTACCTTCCCACCAAAGTGGCCCTTATTTTTCTATTTATATTTTTACATGCTTTCGAACTGCTAGGTTGGCAGAAGCTGGGATGTGAGGTCACTCCGTTATATAGAATGATAAATGTATAGAGAACTATGTTAGAACTATAGAAACACTAGGTAAGTATGTCGTATAATATCAAATTCATTTATTTTTTTATTTTTTTATGTTGAATATTGTATGAATAAGAGAAAAATGGACATAATGAGGATATATAACATCATGTATATTTTAAAAAGTACTGATACAACCAGTATATCACTGTTGTAAAGTTGAAATTGAGATATAAAATAAAGAAAAACGTACAATTAAAATATTTTTTTTAAAAAGATGAGATTGCTTAGAAAAAACTGAAAATTTTTGTGTCTTATGTATTTCAGCATTAATATTATTGCGGCTGATCACTTCAAATCTTCTACAGAGTTGTCTGAGACAGATCTGGAGCTAGACCAGCATGAGGTAATCCACTAAAGAAGCTAGCTTTTACAGTGTTTTCCTCCAAATTGAAAATAGGCAGGTTATGAAATCACTACAATTGGGAAAACATTGTGATAATGTCTGTTTGGTGCTTTTTATACTTAAAACTTATGACAATGGCTTATTGATGACTACTTTCTGCTTTTTATATTTAAAAAACACAGCAACATCCATTTCAATAATGTCTCTTTTTAAAGTTTGAAAGTGGATACTATTGATAAATTGATCCCCAAATGGTTCTGGCAACATGTTGCTTTCATTCATTCATTCATTCATTCATTCATTCATTAGAAAATTATTTTTTTTCCTCTCCTGCCTAGCTAATTAGTGGTTTCTATGGTATGAGAAAAGGGAAGAGAAGAATAAATATAAACCTTCCTTTGGAATAACTACCCTATTTTCAGAGTATAAGATGGACCTTTTTTCCTCAAAAAAGAGGCTGAAAATCAGGGTGCGTCTTATACACTGAATACAGCATTTTTGCTTCCCGAAATGCCACCCCCTTCACCAAAATGGCTGTGCATAGCTTTTAGAAGGCTTTCAGAGAGTTCCTGGAGGCTGGGGAGGGCAGAAATGAACAAAAAACAGCCAGCAGCTTCCTAAAGGCTATCCATGCCCTTTTTTGGACAAAAAAATAGGCCCATTTATGTGAAAAACGGGCTGTTTTTTTGCTCGTTCCCCCCCCCCCCCCCAGCACTCTACAGCCTCCTATTTTTGAAAAAAATAGGTCCCTTTTCTGGAGGTTTGCAGAATGCAAAAACTTTTTTTTCTCTTCAAAACCTTGCTCCAATGCGTCTTTTACTCCGAAAAATACGGTATTTCTTTATTACTCACTTTATTTACTCACTTCAGTATTTTATTTTCTCTTATAGACATAGAAATATAGTTCTCAAATTTGGGAGATGTACTAGGCTGAATGAATATTTCCCAAACTTAAATACATTTATTGAAGCTTTCTTTTGCTGGCGATGAATAGTTTCTTAGGCGTTGAAACAAAACAATATATGAAGTGTCAGATTTTGTGGAGATTGGTAATTGGGGAACTATCTTCCTTTTTAAACTTTATCACTGAGTAATTGACATGTTTTCATGAAAATCTGCATATGATTTTTTTTTCTTTACCTAGGCAAGTTTAGTTTTGGGATAATTTTTCAACAGTGCGCATCATCATCATCATCATTAGATCCTTTGCAGAGCACTTTGGGCAGCAAGTGTTTTCCAGGGTTTCTATCATTTGCAGCATTTTTGGCATCATTGCAAGGGACATTAATAATTTTAAGATCTTCCTTAAATGTTTGGCACCCTATTATCTGAGGCTGGTCTTATTTCCTCTTTTTCCCGAGAAGCATCCAAAGTAGTGCAATTTTTTTTAATAAAAAGTTTTTTTTATTTTTTTCATTTTCATAACAAATAACCACATGTATACTGTTACATAACCAACATTATTAAATATTTACATCAATTTGTCTTACCATCAACCCCCAAAAACGATTATTTGCTCTTCTGCTTTCCTTATACCATATCTTTACCTTATCCATCACTTTCTTCTCCCTCTCTCCTCCCCCTCCCTACCTCCTTTCTTCCCTCTGTCATTCTTCTCTTCTGTACTTCCCTTTCCTCTCCTTCTCTCTCCCCTTTCCACTCCTTCTTTCTCTCTTCCTTTTCTCCCCCCGCCCTCTCTCCTAAGCCTCTCTTCTTCCCTTACCTCTCTTCTCTCTTCCACACTCTTCATCTCATTTACTTGGTGTATTCCAGCCTGTGAGCAAGCTCCATTTTATGTTGATGGTATTTATAATTCCATTTCAATAAACATCTTTAATTTTAACATATATCTTCCTCCTTTTTTTGAAAGAAAAAAAGTATACATATATAGCAATTACGTTTTTAAATCTACCCACCCCACCTTGCAATTTATTTTTGGCTGGAATGTGGACTTGGTTACAGTTCCCAGCTATTCTCCTCGGTACCTGTTTTAGGGCTGTTAGTTGTTGTTGATTGTGTATTATTGGATCGTCTCTTGTTCTGTTCAGCACCTTGTCGTGTATTGATTTTTTAATGAACTTTACATGGACTTCCCTTGGGAGATTGTTCTTTTTTGCATAGTTTGTCTGGATTCTATATGTCTCATCAATCACTTGCCATCTCATCCTTTCCTATTCCCAAAGCCTTTGCCATAAGGTCTGCCATCATGTCTGGTAAATCCTTGCCTTTTTCTTCCTTTACATTCTGAAACCATAGAAATTGGGCCGCTTTCTCCGATTCTAACGTGAAGACTGTTAACTCAAGTTCTTTGTTTGCCTGGATTAGCCTAGAATTCAGCTCCTCCAGTTTTTCCCCTCATTCTCCAATTTTCCTTCTATTACATTTATTCTTTGTTCATGTTTATTGATCTGTTCCTGGAACTTCTCAAATTTATCATCCATCTTCTGCATCCTCTCCTTTAGTTCTCCAGTATCATTTCTTATTTCTTTAATATCCTTTCTCAGTTCTTCATGATTTTTAGCCATTGCCTCTTGCATACCTGTAATATCACTGGATGCTCCTTAGTTGAATTGGATCTTTTTCTCTGGAGTATATCCTCCGAAGATCTTTGGTTCAAAGGACTGGCACCCACTAGAGACGGCTGGGATTCTGGCTTCCTCCCCATGCCTATTTTTGTTAGATTTGTAGCGCTTGTCTTTTTTGGGAAAAATTGGATTCCTAATTTAGTTATTTTCTTTTAAGGTATACTGGGGGGAGAAGGGGGGAATTCCAGATTTCGCCAGTAGATGTCACTCTTCCACAAGCTAACCAGATACAAACTAACAAGATACAGACTTGACAAAATGCACTGCCATAAATCAGCTTTTCCCCCTTCTGTTTAGCATTTATAATTCTCCATTCTTCATTGCCTTCCTCTTGCTTTTAACCTTGTCCTATAATATAACAGTAGTGCTAACACTTATAATAATATTGATTATTTATATCACCATATATTTGCATTCTCTATTTTCTATTTTGGCTTCTGTTTTCTAGCCACTTATAAATTTTATTCCATATTTTATAAAAATCCGATTCGTCTCTATCTTTTAGTTCTATTGTCATTTTGTCCATCTCTGCACATTCGAGTACTTTTCTAATTATTGTTTCATCTGTGAGTGTATTATTTTTCCCCCAGTTTTGTGCGAAAGCAATCCTGGCTGCAGTGAGTTTGTGTATGATTATGTATTGAGATTGTTTATCCATTTTTTGTCTACTAGTCCTAATAAGAATGCTTCTGGTTTCAGTTCTATTTTTCGCTCTGTAATTTCTCCCAACCATTTCCGAATTTTACACTAGTATTTCCTTATGATGGGGCATGTCCACCACATATGGTAAAATATTCCAGACTTGTGGCTACATCTCCAACATTTGGGGGATACATTTTGGTACATTTTGGGCAATTTCGCTGGAGGCAATTGCCATCTATAAAACATTTTATAGAGGTTTTCTTTGTAAGCTATTGCTGTTGTAAATTTATAATTTCTTTCCCATAATTTATCCCATTTTTCTAACTCTACATTATGGCCAAAATTTCTTCCCCAGTTAATCATTGTCTCCTTTACCATCTCTTCCTCCATTTTATATCTTAAAAGAAAATTATATAATCTAGTAATCCCGTTCCTAATAATATTTTATCTAATTCCATTTGTTTCTCGTGTATTCTGTATTGTTCCTGATCTTTACAATAATACAATAACAGAGTTGGAAGGGACCTTGGAAGTCTTCTAGTCCAACCCCCTGCCTAGGCAGGAAACCCTATACTGTTTTAGACAGATGGTTATCCAACATCTTCTTAAAGACTTGCAGTGTTGGGGCATTCACAACTTCTGGAGGCAAACTGTTCCATTGATTAATTGTTCTAATTGTCAGGAAATTTCTCCTCAGTTCTAAGTTGCTTCTCTCCTTGATTAGTTTCCACCCATTGCTTCTTGTTCTACACTCTGGTGCTTTGGAGAATAGTTTGACTTCCTCTTCTTTGTGGCAACCCCTGAGATATTGGAACACTGCTATCATGTCTCCCCTAGTCCTTCTTTCTCTTAAACTAGACATACTCAGTTCCTGCAACCGTTCTTCATATGTTTTAGTCTCCAGTCCCCTAATCATCTTTGTTGCTCTTCTCTGCATTCTTTCCAGAGTCTCCACATCTTTTCTACAACGTGGCGACCAGAACTGAATGCAGTATTCCAAGTGTGGCCTTAGCAAGGCAATATAAAGTGGTATTAACACTTCACGTGATCTTGATTCTATTCCTCTATTTATGCAGCCTAGAACTGTGTTGGCTTTTTTGGCAGCTGCTGCACACGGCTGGCTCATATTTAAATGGTTGTCCACTAGGACTCCAAGATCCCTTTCATACTTACTACTATTGAGCAAGGTACCACCTATACCAGTGATGGGCAACCTTTTTGGCGTGGTGTGTCAAAAATCGGCAAAAAATCGAGCATAATTCGCGTTGTGTGTCACTTCGACAAAAACATAATTTTGCGCAATTTATAGTTGCTGCTAATGGCGCTCACAGTTCCCGTTGGCACTCCGCTGTTCCCTGCTGTGGTGCGGTCGTAACCGACAGTCCCAGGAGTAGGCTCTCTGTGCCGGCCTGACTGGAGAGAGGCGCGCACTGTTCCCGCGCTCCTCTCCTGCGGGTCCTCCCTCGCCGCGCTGATGACGTGTGTGCGCACGGCACGCACGCCTTACCAGCAGCCCCTGCACTCAGAAAGGGGCGGCGGCGATACAGTAAGTGAGTGTGGGCGGGGGAGATCACACGTGTCCCCCCCCGTTCCTCCAGCACAGATTCTTTCATCCTCAGCAGCCGTGCAGGAGCCGAGGATGAATCGCATGAAATCCTGTGCGTGTCACCCCAAATGGCTACGCGTGTCAGCACTGACACGTGTGTCATAGGTTCGCCATCACTGGCCTATACTGTACCTGTGCATTTTGTTTTTGTTGCCTAAATGTAGAACCTTACTCTTTTCACCATTGAATTTCATTTTATTAGATAGTATCCAATGTTCAAGTTTGTCAAGATCCTTCTGTATCTTTAGCCTCTCTTCTGGAGTGGTTGGCCAGCTTGGTGTCATCTGCAAATTTCATGAGTTCCCCATTTATTCCCTTATCTAAATCATTGATGAAGATGTTGAAGAGTACTGGGCCTAAAACAAAGCCTTGGGGTACTCCACTGTATACTTCCCTCCATGAAGATGCAGTTCCATTGAGGACTACACGTTGAGTGCAGTTGATCAGCCAGTTACAAATCCATCTGGTGGTGTCTAACCCACATTCTTCTACTTTATCTAGTAGTAGATTATGGTCTACCTTATCAAATGCCTTACTGAAGTCCAAGTAAACTATATTGATGGCATTCCTCTGATCCACTAATTTCGTCACATTATCAAAGAATGCAATAAGATTAGTCTGACATGATCTGTTTTGACAAACCCATGTTGGCTTTTGGCTATTACTTTGTTTGCTTCTAGGTGTTCGCTAATTCGTTGCTTGATTATTTTTTCCAGAATCTTTCCTGGTATTTAGGTCAGGCTGATAGGTCTGTAGTTTTCTGGATCTATTTTTTCCCCCTTTTTTGAAGATGGGAACCACATCAGCTCTTTTCCAGTCCTCTGGTAGTTCCCCAGTGTTCCAGGATCTCTGAAAGATATAATTCAGTGGTTCTGAGATCTCGTCTGCCAGTTCCTTCAGAACCCTGGGGTGTAATCCATCCGGTCCTGGTGATTTGAACTCATCTAGGGTAGACAGGTGCTCACTTACCATTTTCTTCCCTATTTCAATTTGTGTTCCTAATCTGATTTTTGTGGTGCTGTTTTTGATAGGTTGGACTGTTTTATCCCTTTGTGTAAAGACAGATGCAAAACATGAGTTAGATGTTCTGCTTTCTCCCTGTTGCTTGTCACCTTCTTGCCACTTTCTCCTAGCAATGGACCAATTGTTTCCTTAACTTTTTTCTTGTTTTTAACATGTTGGAAGAAGCTTTTTTTGTTAATTTTCACTTTTACTTTTGTGGCAAGCCTTTCTTTATTGTGAGCCTTAGCTTTCCTCACTTTCAGGCTCGGGCTATTTGCTGATATTCTGCCTTAGTTATGTCCCCCTCTTTCCACTTTTTATACTTTTTTTTTTTTTTTGTCTTTCAATTTGTCAGAGAGTTCTTTATGCAGCCATGCTGGTTTCTTTTGGGAGCTTTTATTTTTCTTCTTCATTGGTATTGTGCTAGACTGGGCTTTTGTAATCTCATTTTTCAAAATTTCCCAAGCTTCTTGAGTTGTTTTCCCCTTGAGGATTCTCATCCATGGTATTTTTCCCAAGCTCTAAGTTTATTGAAATTAGCTCTCTTTAAATCCAAGACTCTAGTTTGACTTTGTTCTACAACTTGTGTTTGCATAATGTTGCATTCCAATATTGCATGGTCACTTGCCCCCAGGGTTCCTGTGACTTCAACACCTTCTATCATTTCCTCTCTGTTAGTGAGAATTAAGTCCAATATGGCTGGTGGCCTTCCAGCTTCAGCGTACCTTGGAGGAAGCTAACTATCTTGACCCCTTCCAGTCTGGCTTCAGGCCCGGTTACAGCACAGAAACCGCTTTGGTCGCATTGACCGATGATCTCTGGAGAGCCAGAGATGGAGGCCATGCGTCCATCCTGGTTCTCCTTGACCTCTCAGCGGCTTTCGATACCATCGACCATGGTATCCTTCTGCGACGACTGCGGGAGGTGGGGGTGGGCGGCACTGTTTTACAGTGGTTCTCCTCCTACCTCTCGGACAGGTCGCAGTTGGTGTTGGTGGGGGGGGAGAGATTGTCCCCGAGGCCCCTAACTTATGGGGTGCCGCAGGGCTCGGTCTTGTCCCCCCCTGCTATTCAACATATACATGAAACCGCTGGGCGAGATCATTCGGAGGCACGGGATTAAGTACCACCAAAATTGAATCAACCAATAACCTCGGGGGAAATCCTGCAGGTAATTAAGCAATTAAAGTCAGGGAAAGCACCAGGTACAGATGGCTTGACAGCGGTTTACTATAAAAACTTACAGTTAGAAATGGTAGAACCTCTTAGAGAATTATTTAATATGATTCAAACGGAAGGTAAAGTCCCTCCATCTTGGAAGACAGCGTTTATATCTTTGATACCCAAAGAAGATCAAGATACTACTCAACCCAAAAATTATAGACCTATTTCATTACTGAATGTAGATTATAAAATTTTTACTAAAATATTAGCAAATAGGTTAATGTTGGTCATTCAACAATTGATACATACGGACCAAACAGGTTTTATACAAGGGAGACAGATGAAAAGTAATGTTAGATTAATTATTAATGCATTAGAATATTTGGGAAAGAACAACCAGATCCCTGCTGCGTTTATATTTTTGGATGCTGAGAAGGCCTTTGATCGAGTTAACTGGCAATTTCTGCTGAAGATACTGCAAAAAATGCAGATAGGAGACAATTTTTTACAGTCAATTAAAGCAATATACCAACAGCCAACAGCACAAATCATAGTCAATGGAAGTTTAACAGACTCTTTTCAAATTGGAAAAGGTACAAGACAGGGCTGTCCTTTGTCCCCATTATTGTTTATTATAACTTTGGAAGTATTGTTGAATAAAATACGGGGCTTGGATGGTTTAAAAGGGATCAAGATTAGGCAGCAAGAATATAGAGTCCGCGCTTTTGCGGATGATTTGGTCATAATATTGGAACAACCGCAGGAATCCAGTATGGTTTTAATGAATACGATTAATCAATATGGTCAAGTGTCGGGCTTTAAAATAAACTTAGGAAAAACCAAAATATTAGCTATAAATATGAATATTAAACAAAAGGAAGAATTAGGAGTGATGCTAGGATGTGAGGTAGTTAAAAAAGTCAAATATCTTGGAGTTAACATTTTAACTTCAAATGGGAAATTATATAAGCATAATTATGAACCACTTTGGCATAGCATACAGACAGAGATGAAAAAATGGGAGAAATTGCACTTATCTTTGCTGGGTAGGATAGCGGCAGTGAAAATGAACATTTTACCAAAATTTTTATTTCTTTTCCAAATGTTACCTATACTTAAAAAAGATGCGAACCTTTTAGAATGGCAGAAGGGTATCAACAAATTTGTGTGGGCAGGAAAGAAGCCGAGGGTAAAGATGAAAATAATGCAAGATGTACGTGAGAGAGGAGGATTGAAACTACCTAATTTAAAACTATATTATGATGCAGTGGCATTATCTGTAATTAGTGATTGGACTCATTTAACCAATGATAGAATATTGAATATTGAGGGACACGATTTGGTATTTGGTTGGCATGCTTACCTGTTATTCAACAAAAAATTGGATAAGAATTTTAAAAGTCATATTTTAAGAAATGCTTTATTGCGGGTTTGGAAGAAATACCAATATAAATTAAATGACAAGATACCCATGTGGGCAATTCCTAGACACGCAATTGAAAATATGAATACAGCACAAAAACAGGACAGAATTACTTACAGACAGCTTCTTACCTCGGAAAGGGGGGTATTACAATTAAAATCTTTAGAGATATTAAAAGAGGAGAAGGTAGTTCAAACATGGTTCCAGTATGGGCAATTACAGGCTAGGTGGAAAATAGATCAAAAAATTGGTTTTATCCAAGTTGAGGATAATCTGTTTAAACAAATAAGAGATCAAAGCTTAATGCATATAAAGAGGATATATAATGTACTAATACAGATGGATTCGGAAACAGAATTAGTTAAAGATTGTATGATAAAATGGGCTCAAAATATTGAGGAACCAATAATGTTGGATACATGGGAAAGAATCTGGGTAAGAAATGTGAAATTTACACAAGCTCAAAATCTGAGAGAAAATTTTTACAAGATGTTCTATAGATGGCATTTAGATCCTAAAAAGTTGGCTTCTATGTATCCGAATGTACAGCCTAAATGTTGGAGGTGTGGTTCTCTCGATGCTACATATTATCATATATGGTGGACCTGCCAAAAGGTTAAGGCATTTTGGATAAAAATATGGTGGGTCATGCAAAATGTTTTTAAAAGAAGGATAAAGTTTATTCCTCAGTTATTTTTACTAGGTATATGTACTGACTTTACAGTGGTAGAGACCAATTTGATTCTGCACCTGATAACTGCAGCAAGACTGTTGGTGGCGCAATATTGGAAGAAGGAAGACTTGCCTACAATCCAAGAATGGACATTGAAAGTAACAAACTTAGCCGAGATGGCTAAAATATCGGCATATCTCAAAGATCATTCAAATGAGATATATAAACGAGACTGGGAAAAAATGGATTGACTATATACAAAATAAATACGGGACTAAGAAATTCCAGTTAGCCTATACTTAAGATCAGAAATGATTTAAACTGTTAAAAGTCAGTTCAGTAAGAAGAAGCTAAGGTCAATCTAGAATGTCATTAATTTCTTTATTTCTTTTTTCTCAATAGATTTTAGACTGTGTTAGTTAAAAATCCATACCGTGTACGGGTTCTGGGAAGTCGGGGGGGGGGGAAGGAGGAGGGGGGTGGGGGGTGGAGGGAGGGAGGGGCACACACAACAAAAAAAAATTGTACTTCAATGTCTTAATGATTGACAAATGATGACATATTTGTGTTTTTTTTTTAAAAGAAAAATAAAAAGTTCTGTTTAAAAAAAAAAAAGTACCACCAATACGCGGACGATACACAGTTGTATCTGTCCGCCCCGTGCCAACTCAATGAAGCGGTGGACGTGATGAACCGGGGCCTTGAGGCTGTTAAAGACTGGATGAGAGCTAACAAACTGGTGCTCAACCCGGAAAAGACCGAGTGGCTGTTGTGTTTTCCTCCCAAAAATTCGGCTAATGTTCCATCAATCAGGCTGGGGGGGCAAAATTTATACCCCTCAGACAGGGTCCGCAACTTGGGAGTTCTCCTGGACCCACAGCTGAGTTTTGACCATCATTTGTCAGCTGTGACCAGGGGGGCATTTGCCCAGGTTCGCCTGGTGCGCCAGTTGCGGCCCTACCTGAACCGGGAGGCCCTCACAACAGTCACTCGAGCCCTTGTGATCTCTAGGCTGGAATACTGCAATGTGCTCTACATGGGGCTGCCCTTGAAGAGCATCCGGCGACTTCAGCTAGTCCGGAATGCGGCCACGCGAGTGATCGTGGGCGCACCACGGTTCGCCCACATAACACCGATCCTCCGTGAGCTGCGCTGGCTACCTGTTGATCGTCGGGTGCACTTCAAGGTCCTACTTACCACCTATAAAGCGCTCCATGGTAGTGGATCTGGCTATTTGAGAGACCACCTTCTGCCAATTACCTCCCTGCGTCCCATCAGATCGCACAGGGTAGGCCTCCTCCGAATTCCATCCGCCAGTCAGTGCTGACTGGCGACTATGCGGAGGAGAGCCTTCTCAGTTGCAGCTCCGACGCTATGGAACAATCTCCCCGTGGAGATCCGCACCCTCACCACCGTCCAGGCCTTCCGCACGGCCCTCAAGATCTGGCTATCCCGTCAGGCCTGGGGATAGGATTTACTCTCACCCCGCCCGAATGTTGAGTGAATGTTGTGTTTTATGGTTAATTTTTTACTCACGTTTTTCTTTTATGTCTTGTCTTGCACTCCCTTCCCTCACTATTGTAAGCCGCCCTAAGTCCCCTCAGGGAAAAGGGTGGCCTATAAATGTTCAATAAATAAATAAAATAAAATAAATGATTCCCTTGTTCCCTTCTCTACTTTTTGGGAAACAAAGTTGTCTGCTAAGTTTATTAGGAACCTGTTAGATCTTCTACTTGGTGCAGAGTTTGTTTCCCAGTTGTTGTCGGGGTAGTTAAAATCTCCCATTACTATTGTGGTGTGCTTCCTAATACCTTAGTTAACTGACTAGCAAAAAGTTCATCTACTTCCTCTGCTTGGTTGGGTGGCCTTGTAGTATAGACCTTTGGCAATGTCATTTCCCCCCAACCTTTAATATTGACCCAAATGCATTCAAGATAATTCTCATCATTGTTGTGCTCTATTTCTGTAGAGATGTAGATCTTTTTTGAATCTTGTTTTAATTTGTAAATAGGGCCACCATTCCATATTTATTCCTTGTATTTTCAGATCTTGTATTGATTTTAGTTCTCCTTTTTCATCTAAGAGTTCTGCATAACTTACCATTTTGCTGAGATCTATAGTATTCGGATATGTCATTGCCTCCATCGTTGATAGCCAGATTGGAATTTTCACATAATGGTTTTATTTTTTATTTTTCCCCAGACCATAAATAGGGCACCCTTACTATTTGTCTCTGGAAGTAGGAATGAGATTTATTCTTTACCTCCCAGAGGAAGCCATGCCAGCCTAGTTGGAGATCATGGCCTTCTAGCATAAGAATTCCTTTATTTTTTAGTTGAATCCAGTCTTTGAGCCATGTCAGGGCTGCCGCCTGATAGTAAAGTTCCCAGTCTGGGAGGCCAAAGCTCCCTTTGTTTCTAATATCTTGTAGAAGTTTGTATTTAATATGCGTTTTTTTCCTGACCAGATGAATTTGGATACCATTTTATTTAGTTGTTCGAAAAAAGTTTTCTCTAATTTAATTTAATTTAATTGTTTGGAAAAGATAAAGTAGTTTTGGTAATACATTCATTTTAATTGTTGATATTCTGCCAATTAGTGATATCTGTAGTTTAGTCCAATTATCCAAATCTTTTTGTATTTGTTGTAGCAATTTATTGTAGTTATTTTTTATTGTAACACATTTTGCTGATAACCATATTCCCAAATATTTAATGTTCTTGGCCCTCAAAATTCCCAGTTTCTCCTCCAGTTCTTTATTTTGTCTTTTGGTTAAATTCTTAGTTAATATTTCAGTTTTCTCTTTATTTATTTTAAGCTCTGCTTAACGAATTGGTTTATGTCTTGTAATATATTAGTCCAGTTTTAGGGGTTCCTCTATGTTAAATGCTAGATCGTCCACAAAGGTCTGCACTTTGTATTCCTGTGTTCTAATTTTCAATCCCTTTATGTCCTGTCTAATTTGTAACATGTCTCTATTGAGAGGATAAATAACAGGGATAGAAGGCAACCCTGTCTTACCCTTTTCGTTAAGCTGAAACTTTCTGATGCTTCCCCATTTAGTATTATTTTTGCCCTCTGGCTAGAATATATTGCTCTGATCATCCCAATAAATTTCTCTCCAAAGTTAATTACTGCTAGTTGATTTATATGAAAATCCCAATTCAGGTTATCAAATGCTTTTTGTGCATCAATAAATATCAATGCTGCTTGTTTTCCTGAGTGTATCTCTTAGTATCCTAATATGTCCATTATCGTTTGTATATATTTTTTATATGTCTGTTGGGTAGAAATCCATTTTGGTCTGGGTGTATGATTCCATTTAGTATATTTTTAATTCTTTCTACCATTAGTGTCATAAATATTTTATAATCAGCATTTAGCAGCGAGATTGGCCTATAATTTTAGATCTTTTGTGTTTCAGTTTTGTCTTTGGGAATTAATGTTAATTAATTAATTAACATTTTGACTAACATTTTGACTAAAATCCATCCAGGATTTTGGTGTCTTAGCTTGTTCCAGTACTTCATTATACATTTCTAATAATATGTTCTCTAATGGTTTTTGCAATTCTTTATAAAGTTCTGCTGGAATTCCGTCCAGCCCCGGGGTTTGTTATTTTTTTGTTTTTGAATTGCCCTTTTTAATTCCAGCCTCGTTATTCTCTAATTTAGTGTTTCCTTTGTTATTTCCGGTAAGGTTGGAAGATTCCTTTTCTGTGGGTATCCTTTAATATCCTCCTCTTCTATTTTCTCTCGGCTACACAGTATTTGAAAGTATCTTATTGCTATGCTTTCCCCCTCTTCCTTTTGGTAGTATATCACTCCTTCTTCATCCTCTAGTTGCTTATTAATTTCTTTTCTTTTTCTTTTTTAGTTTATAGGTTAGCTATCTCTCTGGTTTGTTGGCATTTTTGAAATAATTTTGTCTACTTGTTCTAATTTTCTGGGCCATTTCTTCTTGTGTAATTAAATTTAATCTATGTTGAATTATTTCTTTTTCTTCTTTAACTTCCTGGTTTTGAAGTTCTTTCTGGATTTTATATTCTAATTTCCCCAGTTTCTCCTGGAGCTCTATATATCGTTTCTTTTTATCTTTGTTTCTTCTTATTGTATATGCTATCGTAATGCCACGCACATAGGCTTTGAATGGTTGTCTGTTCGTTTCAGTTTTCCTTTAGGAAAAACACTAATTCTATTGAATATAGTTCTTTTCTTTCACAACCCTTTGATTCATGGTCCATCTCTTTTTCCTTTTTGCCTCTCCTTTCGATTTGATTGTTAATGGGTTATAGTCTGCCCACATATTTGGTATTATTTTTACTTCCTCTACATCCTTCTCCATTTCCAGGTCCATCCATACCATGTCAATCCTGGACCATGGGGGTTTGAAAAGAATGGGTATTGACTCTTCTGTGGGTTGATTTCTCTCTAGACATCTTTTAGATTTAATTCTCGGGCCATTTCGAAGAATGCATTTGGTAGTGTTCTCCTTTCATAATATTTTTATTATCTGTTTTATAGTCTTTCTTTGGGTCTATCACCACATTGAAATCCCCTAATAAACATATGTTGTCCAGTTCCAGTTCTGCAATCTGCTTATGTAATTTACTAGTAGTATTCTTTCTGGTTTGTGATTGGTGCATATATGACTGCAATTAGTACTCTTTTTTGTTTTATTGATACTTCAGTTAGTAATGTTCTTCCCTCTTCATCCACATATACCTGTTTAGATTTTACCAGTCTTTATATATACTGCAATTCCTCTTTTCTTTGTTTTGGCCAAGGCCTGATGTAATTTCCCTAACTTCGGAGATTCCAAGATACTACCATTTCCTTTTTTAATATGAACTTCCTATAGGCATGTGATGCCCATGATTTGTTTTTAGAGTTTAGAAATTGTTTGTCTTCTTTTTATAGGTAAATTTAGTCCATTTAGATTGACTGATATTAATTTCACTCCTTCATCCTGTTACTTATTTGTCGCCTTTGTTCCTCTACTTGGTTTTGTTTCCCTTTGGTTTCTTGTCCTTATGCCTTCTCTTTCTTGAAATTCTCTTTCAGTCGTCTCTCTCACTTCTTGGTCTAATCCTTTTTTCTCCATCTTCTGCTCCTCTTGGCTTTTGGTTTTGAACTCCTCTCTACTATCTGATTCTCCCTCTATGTATTGTTCATAGAATTTCTGCGCTTTTTCTGTGGTGTCAATCCTTATTTTCTTATCTTGCCAGGATATTAAAATGCCTTCCAGTATCAACCAGCAGAACATTATTTTATATTTTATCAGTTGTGCATAGAGAAATTGGTAGTTCCTTCTTTGCTCTCTGATTCTCTTTGGTATCTGTTTGAGGGTTATGACTTCTTATAGACCAACAGTTCATCCCTCGTTCTTTTAAAGATTTCATCTCTGACAGCTTTTTTTGCAAACTTATATGTATTTGACGGGGTAACCTATGTCTTCATGCATAATTAGTATGCACTTGTAGATTTCATCAATATTATTCCTCAGTTCACTTTTGTCCATTTGCAATTGGCCAGCTAGAAGATCCCTCATGAGTTTTGATAGGTCCTCATCTTTTGTCTCTATTATGTTCTGAAATCTTAATTAGAAAGAGTATCTTTCTAACTCTAAATGCACTATTGCCTTCTGAGTTCTCTGTTTGGCTTCTGTCAGTCTTTCTTCTGTTGCTTCCAATTTCTTTTCAATTTGTTCTGTCCTTGCTTCTACCAGTTTTATTTTCTGCTCATTTTTGGCTATTGTTTCCTGTATCTTCCCCATTCTATCATCCAACTTCTTTATATCATCTTTCACTTCCTCTAGATGACCTCTCATTTCCTCTTGATTTTTGTTTATTGATTCTTGTGTTTTTATCATAAATTCTTGAATCATGTTTAATGAAGCTTGTAGGCTTTGAAGGGTTGGTGCAGATCCTGGCTTTTCACTGCTTGACATGTCTGTTGTTAACTTCTGTCCTGCTGGAGAAGCTATCATTGGCAGCATTTTCTTTACAGTTTTGGTAGCTGTGGATGTGTTTGCCACCTTTAGCTTTTGGAAAAAAATATTTCACAATACCATAATCTTTTATTCTAGGTCTTTCCCTAATCACTGTATCTTCTCCTCTCTTTAAAAAAAAATCTGATAGTTAACAATGGTAATGTAATATAGGACACTAATTAAATCCAATCCTTAATATCAATTTTCTATAGACAATTATATAGACAGTTATATATGTAAATCACAATTATAAATTATTATATTTGTGGTTAATTATTATAGATTGTCCTAACTTAACTGTATTAAAGGGAGAGAGGGAGAGAAGGAGAGAGATTAATAAATATTTATAATATCTATAAATAATCGATTACACTTTTTTACTATACAATAAATACTAAAAATTCACAAATACATAAATGGGTATGTGCAATCAATTAATTACAGGTTACTATTAATCAAGAGTTCCTACTTTAAGGCTAGATAGATCTTCTATATGCAGTAATAAAGGAAGTAGCTATACATTCTATCCTATTTTAAATGTACTTGAATCTCTATTAAATATATTTAAAGTATAAACATATAAAATAGATAAAATGGATAGCTTATAAAATATTAAACTATTTGATCTAAAGATCACTGATAGATAAAATAATATTTAAATACCATAAATAGTGTAAATAGTATCTGAAGTGTACAAAGCTGGTTCTAAATGAGTCCAATCCAAAGTCCTCTGTTGGGAATTCTACAGTTCTTATGCCTTGGTCTCTCTACTTCCTTGCAACTTCTCTTTTCCCTGTTCTCTGTGCTCAAAATGACCGCTTCCCTCAAATTGCACAGTCACTATCCTCTCTCTTCGTTTTCTTCCTCCTCTTTCTCTTTCTCTTTCTTTCTCCTGTTGCAAAGGGAATCTGTTCTTGCTTCTTTCTCAATCCGTTCACCACCCACACAAATCTCAATTTATATCACCGGAGATCCAGTCTCAGAAATCAATAGAAATTCTCCACTCTACAACCGCAATCACTTTCACTCTCTACAGAGTCTGTAATTTGTCTTCTTCATATTTCTGCTCCCCCACACAGGCGCCGATTTTCCCTCTTTGGAGACTCACTTAATTGCTCTATCGTAAATTCCACCAACTTGGAGAAGTGTCTCAGAGTTTCAGGTTATTTAACACTGTCTGCCGCTACTCACTTTTTGCTGCCTCCACCATTAATCAGGCTGTGACATTTCAGGACCAGGCCATGACCAAGCCATAACAGCTGGTCTCTTCCATGTCAGATTTCAGGGATTCCACCCTTCGCAACGGGGAGATCGCTTTTCTCCTCGTCACCCCTAGATATCCGCACACTGTCGCTGTCCTCTCCAAGGCTCAGCTTTGCTGCTGACAGCCTCCAGACAAAAAAAATCAGACAGGGAGAACAGAGACTCGCTTCCCTGCAACTGCTCCAATTTGACGTCAGCCCTGGAAGCCTAGAAATTCAGTTTAATTATCATTCAAAAGAGTAAATGACATACCTCTACTTTATATTCTCCACATAACAATTTCTAAATATATTTCTTTCTAGTAAGTCTTTTATCCCAAATTCTAAACTGCTTTTTGTGTTCATCTTAAAAACTCTATATGTGTCCATATTTCATTCATTTTAACCTTTATTTAATTATCTTCCCATTATAATGTTCAGTCAGTTAGCAACTCAGTTTAATTATCATGTAAAGGAGTAAATCACAAACCTCAACTTTATATTCTCCACATAACAATTTCTAAATATCTGATTTTTCCTAGTAAGTTTTTGTCCCAATTCTTTATTCCTGTCCCTTCCCTTTTCTTTGTTGGGATATGTCCATCCTTTTCCCCAAGCCACTGTCAAACCCAGTGATATATTTTGTCTGCTTTTTATTTCCCCCTTGTTGGGACATACCCCCCCCCCCAATCTTCAGTTTTCCCCATGCCATTGTCAAAACCAGTGGAATCTTTTGTCTGCTTTTTATTTCCCTTTGTTGGGACACATCCCCCCGCTTTTCAATTTTCCCTACAGCACTGTCAACCCAGCAAAATCTTTTGTCTGCTTTTTATTTTCCACTGTTTCATTACCCTCCCCTTGAGGAGAGACATTTCCTGTCTCTCCTCAAATTCTGACTTCAAAATTCTATTTAAACTTAATTTTAATGATTTATGCATATTTTTTATAATTTCACGCAATTCTTCAAATTCCCATAATGTCCAGTTCCAAAATTACAGTTAATTATACAGTTAATTATAATTTAATTTAAGTTCCAAGTTTTCCAAGGTTGTTCTTATTTCACAATTCTGATCCAACATATTCTGATTCATCTAAAATGGAGAGGATCTGATCCAGCTTATATTTTAAGTTAGCTAACATGGAGAGGAAGAGAAGGAGGAGACATCTTGATCACTTTGCTTTCTTTGTTCTTTGTTCTTCCCTCTGGCAAATGGCTCGGTGGTTTCCAGCAATACAGCTTAATATTTTTAAATCCAATTTTAAATCCAGAATAGTACTATTTCTTGATTTTTTTCCTTTTTACATTCCACTGCTCATTAATTAGAGTTTTTTTTTATTTTGATTTTTGATTTTAGCTTTTTTTGTATGCCGCCCTTTTCCCTGAGGGGACTCAGGGCAGCTCACAATTCAGGGGCAGGGAAGTACAAAACAAGTTATACACATAAAGACAATACATCGTTAAAAAGCACAACAGTCATACTATTCGGGTGAGGTTGAAGTCTTTAGCCCCAGGCCTGTCGGGACAACCAGGTTTTAAGGGCTACGCGGAAGGTCTGGAGGGTGGTGAGGGTACGAATCTCCACGGGGAGTTCGTTCCATAGGGTCGGAGCAGCCACCGAGAAGGCTGCTTGTTGCTTGAAATATATTAATTAGAACAAACTCGAACATAGCAAGTCTCTTTGGTATGCTGTTTCGTTTCTCCTCCCCTCCTCCAAATTCTGATATGTCATTTGGTTAATTAAATCTTCTTTCCAAGTTTCCCATTCCATTTATTGCTCAGATAAGATTGGATTCTAAGGGAAAAAATAGTGCTTTTTCTTACCCCCCCCCTTGTTACATTCCATCTCTCATTAATTAGAGTTGCTTAAGATATGTTGATTAAAACAGTCTCAAACAAAGCAAGTCTCCTTGGTATGTTTTTAACTTCTTTTCACTCCTTCTTCTGCTATTCCTTTGTAGAATTACCAATTGTCAATTAATCTCTTTTAAAGACACAATCTTTTCAAATCCAAATTTGAAGTTTGTGTTTCAGTGGGTTAGTCAATTCTCCGTTTCCTCCTTTCTGTCACCCAGTTGTTTAAAACAAGCAGCTCTTATTAGGCTTAATGATTTAAACCACCATTTCTTCTTCTTTCTTTTCTTTCTGCCAAAATCCCAATCTTCCATTAATATTATTTATACTTACAAGGTTCTTTGCCTTTTCCAAATTCTTATTTATGTCAGTTGGTTTTAAATCTTCTTACCAGGTTTCACATTCCATTCATGATCCACCCCTGCTCAGATGCTTTGGCCAGAAGCCCTGCAACTGGACAGCAGCCATGTTGTCATGTTGCTATGCTGCCTCCCCTGACGCCAATTCAGAGAGCTAATCTCCGACCTATGAGGAACCTGTTACATTCCTCTGGGTCTAATGAAACTTAACTCCTTCTTCACTTCCCCCCCAGGAAAGTTCTAATCCAAAAAGGATCTTGGTATTGGTTTGTTAGATAGAATTTATGTGAGGCTCTTCAGAGCTCACATTTTTTCCGCCTGTCTCGCTGAGGTAACTTCCGATCTCCCAAAATAATACAATTTTTGAATGCTGGTCTTTAGGTATATATAAGATATGGCCAACAAGCCACATTCAAAGTTCATCACAATTCTCAGTAGGTGTTTAAAATCTGATCTTTGTAGTACTTCTTCCATAGTGATGAGTTAAGATCTCTAAAGAAACAGCAAGCAAACAATGCATATGTGGTTAGAAATGTAAGCTGAGCTTTCTTCAGTGCCGCAGCTCGCTCACTCTCCTTTTAATTCTACTTTACCTGATTAGTTTTTGAAAACAGAAAAGTCTGCAACTATTTTATGAACTTTCAATTGGTTTAGTGAAGGTATTATCTTCATACTGTATTTATTTTTTCTCATGACCAGTATGACTACTATTGTTTTTATGGTTTTCCTGTAGAGGTAAAAGAGGAAAATGAGGTTGATTACCTTGTAAATTGAAGAAAGGAAGGCAGAAAGAATGCTTAGCTTTCTGCCCAACTTTTACTTTAGTTCAAAATCACTAGCTTGTAAGGAAATATTTATTTATGAAGCTTAATTTAATTGCCAGAAAACTTAAAATATCAGGAGAGTTTTATTAATGAATCCATCATTTCTAGCTATGGATAATTTTTGAGCATCAGAATAATTATTGTTGCTAATGTCTTTGTGCTATAATTTCCTTTACTTCCAGTAGTCTGAATATAAATGCTGTTAGTTAACCAAAATAACATTAAAACATATCAATGAATTGATATGAATTAGAATTGTACATGACCTCTGTGAAAGGGAGGGGGTCCATCCAATTTTCTTGATGGTAGTTAATATAACTTCTGAGATATTGCTCTAGTATCCAACTGCATGTTCACAGCAACCATTAGTAGCCAGATGATGCAAGGAGCTGAGCCCCTGAATGGTCTCCAAAGGTTTGAGGAACTCCTGCCCAAACTGCAAAGTGAATTGAGATTATTCTTTCTGGAGCACCATGCAACTGATAGACATGCTGCATGAATAGTTTAGCCAAAGTGGGCATGGAGTAGAATTTTTGACAGAGAATGAAGTGTACTTTCTGGAAAACAAGTCGGTATCAGCCAAATTTCTGTATTACCCAAGCTTTGCGGCAGTTCTACTATAAAATCCATTGATATCTTTTTCCATTGGGCTTTAGATTTTGCAATCGGCTGGAGAAGCCTGGGTGTTTTCCCTTGTCGCCTTTTGGAAGAAGCACAAACGAGACAGCTAGCCACATAGCTCTCTATATTCTACATCAGTGACAACCACCAAAATTTTGTCACTTGATTAGGTGCAGAGTATTTATGAAACCAAAATGTCCCACCACTTTTGAATCATGGCTTTTTTTGTAGAGCCATTAATCATTGACTTTGTGGAACATATAGTTTGGCTCTCATCCAAGGTAGACCATATTGCCCCTTGTGCATTTGGAACCACCTATCCTCCTCCAAAGTTGCCTTTAGAACACCCTTCAAATCATCAGCTAGTTTTCATTTTGGCCTGTAGCTGGGTGGTGACTGGGACCACCAGTTGTCTGGAGGTTATGACCAATGTAATAATCTCTGGCCCTGAACTATTGTATTGCATCAGCCTGGATAAAGCATCTGCTAGAAAGTCAGGTCCCCCCTCCTGGAGGTATCGTAATGTGAAGTTTAATTGGTTAAAGTAGTCTCCAGGGTTTTTTTCAAGGCTTCTAAATTTTTATGGTCAGTCCATAATTCCAATGGGTTTTTCCCCCTTTCTAGAAAATGGTCCAAGTTAGGAGTGTTCAGCACACTGCATTCCTTCTCTCAAACTGCTCCATCTCATTTAGCTTTTTAGAAGTGCATGTGCATGGCTGTAGGACCCCTTGCTTGTTTTCCTATAGAAACAGCAAGCCCACTACAACATCACTGGCATCAGCCTGAATGATGAAGGAGTCAGCACTGGTTCTGCTGTGAACAGCTGCTTAAGCTTTTCAAATGCAGCATAGTGTTCCATAGTCCATTTAAGAGGCTGGCTGGGCTTGGATTTCCCTTCCCCTTTGTCTTTAGTAGATTGGTGATGGGGAAGGCTATCCGGGCAAACAAGGGAACAAATTGGCGGTAAAAGCTTGCAAATCCCAGGAAGATTTGTTTTTGCTTCCAGGTGTGTGGAAGAGCACACTTTAGCACAGCCTGCTCCTTTTTGCAGTCCATCTCTATCCCCTCGTGAGAAATACTGTAGCACAGATAGTTCATTTTACTCTGGTAGAATTTAAATTTGGACAGCGTGGCATATAATTTGGCAGCTCGAAGCTTCTTGAGCATAGCTCTGACTAGTTTTATGTGTTTTGCCAGGGTCTTAGTATAGATTAAAATGTCACTCAGATAAACTAACAATCTCTTGTTCAAGTGTTCATGCAGCACTTCGTTAATTAGCTGCATAAGCACAGCAGGGGTCCTTGCAGTCCAAAAGGGAGGATCCGGAATTGGAAACATCCTAAAGGCCAATTGAAAACCATTTTTCACTCATCCCAGCTTTGATCTTCATGCAGTAGTATGCCTCCCGCAAACACAACTTGGTGAAGACCTTCCCCTTGCCCAAATCTGCTAGCATGTCCTTCATGATCGGGAGTGTGTAACTGTTTTTGACACACATAGCATTAAGTCCATGATAGTCCATGAATAGAGCCATCCTTCTTTTCCCTAAACAGTACCAGGACAACCATCCTTGGTCTTGCAGGTTGGATGAATTCATGCTTCAGATTTTTTACTATAAAAGTTCACAATATTCCAGTTCTCTAGGAATGCAACTTAGGTTTGGATAGTTTGGCTCCCAGTAGGATTTCTATATAGAATAATCATTCGGCTGGTGGGTTGGGAGTATATTTGATCCCTTCTCACAAAAGATAACCTATACTTTTTGGGATCCAAGGATCACATTGGGGACGGTCTTTTACAGCTCTCCTACCTCCCTTTTTGGTTTCATCCAGTAAGTTTTTGATGGCTCTTTTCACCATCCTCTTCACAGTTCACATAGGGTTCCATTTCTGGAGCCAAGACAGTCCTAACACAAGACTTTCTATGCCAGGGGCTATGGCGAAGCTAAGAGTCTCTGTGTGTATGTATGTCTATCCTTATTTCTATTGGCTTAGTAATAAATGTTACTGGGATCCCCCCGCCGCCCGCTACTGAGCCATCCAGCTGGCAAAAAGCTATGGGCGCATTAAGTTGTTTGAGTCTCACACCCAGTTTCCCAACAAGGGCAGAATTGATCAGGTATCTGGTGCACCCCAAGTCCGGGAGGGCTACTAGCAGGGATGGGATTCAGCCAGTTCGGCCGAACTGGTAGCTCTGACAATCAGCTGGGGAGCGAACCTGTTCTCCCATACCTGTGCTTTACTTACATATACCCTAATTTGTATGGCAGAACGGATTGCACGCCACAGCTGTTACTCCCTAGAAGTAACATGAAAAATTAGGTTCCATTGAAACTGTGCATGTGCGCAGAGCATGCGTCAGGTATGCACACATGAAGCACACAAACACCGGACTGGTTGTAAAAACAGCAGGATCCCACCACTGGCTACTAGTCCCCTTTGCATCCCAAGGATCAAACCAGCAGTTCTATGGGGATCATTACTGGGTTGACCTTGTGACTTACCAAGGGATAATTGTCATAGTCCGATTTGCTTTCCCCTTGACTGCCAACCAGGTCAGTCAGAGTTCAGTTGGGCGGGAAAGTATACAGCTTCTATTCCCTTCAGAGTGGTGTCACAGGTTCACTGTTGGAGTTTTGCTGAATTTTTGGCAGGATCCTGAATTGTCTTCTGGGTTGGGTGTATAGCTTGGTAGTTGGCAGTTTGATGCCCCTCCTTCCCACACCTGAAGCAGCCAGTGGATCATTGGCATGGGCTCTGCTCACATGGCACCAGTTTTGGGGCCTCTTTTTTTCAGGGAGGGACCTTCGCCATCCATAGCTCAGCTGTTATTTGGATTGAGCCACATTGATTTCCACTTCTGCTGCTAGGACATACCATCTATGAGGGGGAATCTCTGGAAATGGAGGTGTTGTAGACCTCATCACTTAGCCCATCAGAATACCTGATCAAGATGACTTCTGGCCAGTCAGTCAGTTGGCAAGCCAGTATCAGGGTTGACAACCTGACAGTCAGGTTGCAAAATTCCTGGGTGTACTCAGCTACTCCTGCGTGCTTGGCTGATGGTGTTTATGTGGTCTCTAACTTTGCGATTCGTGAAAGGGTCTTTGAAGTGCTTCTGAAGTGACCATGAAGCAGTCAAATTTTCTCAGCTCCGAGGCAGCATCATTGTGGAGAGTGACCATCCGTTCAACTACAATTCCTCCATGGTCACTCATCTTAGCATCTTCTCTGTCATGCTGGGGCTGCCCTGGTACTGGCGCAGGTTGGACTTTGGAGCTGGTCATTGGGGCAGTTGCTGCTTTTGGGGTGCTTGCTGCTGTTGTGGCAGCAGAGGTAGTTGTCCCATCATTTGCCATGGCTGGAGTAAGCTGGTCAGTGGGATATGCCTCTTGCGCTAAGACTGCTCATGCTAACCCTAACCCCTCAGGAATTTTTATGGCTTCCTCCAGCATGCAGTCCTCTTGCTCTGGCTCGCCTGTGGTTGATTCTTCCTCCAGTTCCTACAGCATCACTTGATTCTTGTACCAGCGGCTCCCACAGCTCCCACAGGTTTCTCTTTCCATTCTTCCTTATTTCTTACCCTGGGGGACATTGGAGTCTTGGTGGATCATTTGTTTGTTTGTTTGTTTGTTTGTTTGTTTGTTTGTTTGTTTGTTTATTAAATTTATAGGCCGCCCAATCCCGGAGGACTCCGGGCGGCTTACAAAGAAAGAAAAAAAAGAAAAGCAAAATAAAAGAATAGTTTAAAATTCTCTCCCAGCCACTCGGATAGATCCCACCCTCCAGGAGGGTTTTTTGAGGATGCCTCCCCCCAGCCTTCAATCTCTTCCTGGTCATTCCAGAAAGAGACAATTTCCTCTAGACTAGAGACAATTTCCCCTAGGCTAGCTATGCAGTCAGGTTGCATAGCTAGCCTAATGCCAGCCCTGTCTTAATCTGATCCCTTAGGAAAGAAAGACCCTTGACTCCGTTTGGTTAAAGCAAAGGGTTCTTTTACTAAAGATGTTGGCTGCAGTAAAGTCAAGCTAACTCTAAATTTTCCTGTTCTCAAAAGATACAGAAAGATTTGTCTGCAGCCCATCCCTCTCCCCATGATTGGTCTGTTTCCAGCCAATCCGAGTGCATCAAAATGAGAATACTGGGATGTTTGGGGATAATTCATATATTTTCTCAGGGTGCCTGACCTTGGGGCGCTGCTACAAACTGGATCCAGGCTGCTCCGATCTTTATCACCTATCATTCCCCCTCCCTATTTCCCATCACATATACACACAGCTTTATTGTCCTTCTATTCTCTCCTTCCCCTTCCAGCCTTTAATGGCAGGATGCCTATGTGACACCAAGCCACAGTAGGCCGAACTGATAGCTGTGCAATGGTCCATGCAGTTGGTAGCTCTGAGCATAGGCTGAAATGGACCATTTTGATTAACATATTTACCACAACCAAAATAATAGTGTCTCTTTTAGACAGTGGCAATTCACTGATGAAATTCATATAGATAGTTCCCCACAATCTCTGTGATATGGGCAAAGGCTGCAGCAGTCTGGGGGAGAGGATCTTTGATGTTTTGGCTTGTTTACACTGCACTGTTACATATCCGTGGATGTCATGTTGTAGTCGCAGCCACCAAAAGTCCAGAAAACTAGATGGAGTCTCTAAAATAACCTGAAATGGCCTGCAGCTAGACTATTGTGATACTGTTGCAAGATGAGACCCTGAAGGGAGCCAACCAGAACATAGATGCAGTTTCAAAAGTAGAGCAAGTCCTCAGTGTACGACCAAAGAGGCATCTCTTTTCCTGACCTAGGGCTAATTTGCAATGGCATGAAACAAGAAACATATCTTGCTACTCTGCATCCCAGATCTGTGCTCTCAAACCCATGGGTTATTCAGTAGCAATGAATCTCTGTAGTGGGATTACAGTTTGGGCCCTAAATGTCCTCTTTTTGGATATAGTTTGGTTTGTGGGACACTGCATCTATTCATTGATCGCATCTGCTTGAGAAGTCAAAGTTGGAGAAGGACAATGTTACATCCTCCTGGACGCGACCGGCAGTCGAAGCCAGAGCAGGAAGAAGATCTGATTGGCTCTGGCGTGGCTGCTAGCCCACGGGAGAATTGCCGTTGCCTGATTGGTTCCCTGCCTAACAGCTGTCATTATAGCTGTCAGGCGGCTGTTGTTACTCGGTTCTGTACAGTTCTTGTTATATCTACTTGTTCTAGTTACTTAAGCAATAAACCGTTGTGAAGAAACGTTCACCTGTAGTCCATCTTTTTAAAACTTAAAACTGGCGACGAGGTCGAGTGAAATGGACCCTGTTCAAGTTCCTACCGTGGCTGCCGCTTCAGTTTTTGCGGCTTTCCACCCTGAGGCAGAATCGTGGGATGTGTTCCTTGAATGCTTCGAGTGTTTCTTACAAGCTCACGACCTGACCAACTTTCTGTGAAATGGAAGAGAGGGGTTTTCCTGCACTACTGTGGCCCCAAAATGTTTGCCACTGCGCGAGCCTTGTCTGCCCCTACTCCAGTTCAGATGATGCCTTGGGAGCTGCTCTTGGCTAAACTGAAGATTCACTATGAACCTACTCCTTCTCCCTTCACACGGAGGCAATTTTTTCGGTGGTGCATACAGGCTGAGGGGCAATCCATCAGCCATTACGTAGCCGCTCTGAGGGCCGCCACAATCCACTGTGAATTCGTGGATTTGGATGAAGCGCTCCTTGAGCAATTTATTTACGGCCTCAGGGACATTAACCTACATCGCCGTATTCTCTCCCGAGCCGAACTATCTTTAAAAATTGCGGTGGACGTGGCACATGCCTATGAAATGGCCGATCAATCCACCCCTGATCTCAGAAGATTTCGTCCTTCGGCTATGGCTACACTTCCTCACTCTTCTGTTAACTGTCAGCTCGGCCCGGAGAAGCTATGGTCTGAAGTTGACCTTGCCATTGATCGCCTGAAGTCTTTCTCTCTCAGAGATGGCAGTGGCTGCCTCAGCTGCGGAGGCTGCCACTTTTGCTCCTCCTGTAGGTTCCGGGCAGCCGTTTGCCACAAGTGCGGAAAAAAGGGCCACATTGCAGCCGTCTGCTGCTCCGGTCCTCCTGAAGTTAGTGCGACTAGATTTCCTGCTTCTAACTGCCGGCCTGCCTCAAACTCCTCAACTGCGAGGCAAGGGTGTTACGCCATCGCGGAACCTGGGGGGCCAAACCCTGACAGAATGGTGGACTCTGCCTCTACTGCTTTGGGGGATCGTGGTAAGAGGCACCTCCGCATCTTCATTGAAGGCCAGCCCTGCACCATGGAGCCATGGCTCGGCCCGCTCCATTATGTCATGGGACACGCTTAAGACTTTACTTCCACGTCTCCGCCGGCATCAACTGTTCCCCTCCAAGTGTCACCTCCGCGGTTATCAAGAGAACCCTATCCCCATTGTGTGCTGTGGCATCTTTATTGTACAGTATGGCCATTTTAAGGGTCCCCCGCCCCTCATTGTGGTCCGCAACCCTTTGGCTTCCTTGTTAGGGCTCGACTGGTTCCGAGCCCTGGGTCTATCTAGTGCCGGCATAAATTCCCTTCGCCTGGCCTCTGACCTTGACTCCTTACTAGCCAAATTTGTCAATGTATTCGATCCAGCTTTAGGCTCTTACAACGGCAACCCTATCTCCCTTAATTTGGATCCCTTGGTGGCGCCTATCCACCTTAAGGCCAGGAGAGTGCCTTTTTGCGCTTCGGGAAAGGGTCGACGCGGAGCTAGACAAGCTGATAGCGCTTGCGGCTGTCAAGGCCCTTTTGACAGCTGCCCCCGTGCTCATTGAATACAATGAGCGCCTTCCCCTTCTCCTTGTTTGTGATGTCTCGCCCTTCGGTGTCAGGGCCGTCTTGAGCCACTCCCTTCCTGACGTCTCAGAGGTCATGATCACATTCTACTCCTTCTCCTTGTCCAAGATTGAGCGCAATTATACCAGCTGGACAAGGAGGCCCTGGAGGCCGTGGCGGGAGTAAAACATTTTGAGCCAAGGTGGCGCAGTGGTTAAATGCAGCACTGCAGGCTACTGCTAGATCAGCAGTTCAGCGGTTCAAATCTCACCGGCTCAGGGTTGACTCAGCCTTCCATCCTTCCGAGGTGGGTAAAATGAGGACCCAGATTGTTGGGGGCAATATGCTGACTCTCTGTTAACCGCTTAGAGAGGGCTGAAAGCCCTATGAAGCGGTATATAAGTCTACTGCTATTTCCACCACTGCCTCTATGGTCGCCTTTTCACCCTTCTCACCGACCACAATCTCCTGTTGGGCCTTTTGGTGGGAGACAAGCCAACTCCTCCCATTATGTCCCCTCACATGTCTGAATTCCTAGCTTCCTACTCATATACCCTACTCTACCAGCCTGGCAAGCACATGGGCCACGCGGACACATTGAGCCGCTGTCCCCTGCCCCAGCTTGTCTCGGACCCGGCTTCCACCGTTTGCCTTATTGATGATCTGCGCCTGCCGCTATCCGTGGCTGACATTGTGCAGTCCTCCCTTGAGGACCCTGTCCTCCATAGGGTTATGGACGCAGTTTGCAGGGGCTGGGCGACGGACACTCGCTCTGCCATGTTCCTGCCATACTTCCGACGCCGTGACAAGTTATCAGTTTTACAGGAAGCCTTTTGTGGGGCTCTAGGGTTGTTATTCCCTCTGTGCTCCGCCATCAAGTCCTCACCCGCCTCTACGAGGGCCATCCAGGCATTTTGTGGATGAAATGCCTAGGCTGCAGTTATGCCTGGTGGCCCTCTATGGACGCAGACATTCCTGGCTGGGAATGTCCGTGCCCTCCGTGCCAAAGTGTTCACCCTGCCCCACCCGCTGCCCCTGCCCAGGAGTGGGACACCCCCTCTGCCCCGTGGAGTCGTCTCCACATGAACTTCATGGGCCCCGTGAAGGGACATACCTTCTTCATAGTAGTTGATGCTCTATCCAAATGGATCGAACTTTTCCTGATGCGCTCGACCACATCTGGCGCAACCATCCAAATTTTAGACGCCCATTTCACAATGCACGGCCTTCCGGACATCATTGTTTCTGACAACGGGCTGCAATTCACATCTGAAACATTCCAGACGTATCTGGCCTGTCTAGGCATCCACCATGCCCAGGTCGCTCCGTACCACCCCACAGGGAATCGGTTGGCCAAACGAGCTCTCTGCTCGGCCAAGGAGGCCCTCGCACAAATGCATCACCTTCCCTGGCCAGCCAGAGTCCAAACGTATCTCAAGGGCTAACACACCACTCCTTGCCAGGTCACGGGCAAAAGTCCTACCGAGATACTCATGGGCCATCACCTCCATACCACACTTGATTGTCTCCATCCTTCTTACTCCCTTTCTGCTTCCCCGTTACAGGGGCCCCTAAGGTCTTTTCTTGGGCGGTTATGGATGGGCGAGCTATGGATGGGTGAGCGGAGGGGATGCAGGAATGTAGGGCGCCTGACCTCCCGCTTTGGACCTGCTTCTTCCTCTCCCACTTCTCTCTGCATGCCCATTTTTATTTCCGCAAAACATGGCATCAACCATGAGGAAGAGAAACAGGGTGGGCGAGAGCAATCGCAGGTCCAACCTCGAGAGGCAGCTGAAGGGGACGCTCACTTAGGCAATCTGGCTTGTTTTCCCATCTCTCTAGCAGAAGGTTGACCTTCTTTTCCCCTTCCCTCTGATTTCTCCCCAGCTACGCTCACCTCATGCCGCAGCAGGTGTGTGTGTTTGTGTGTGTGTATGTGTCTAGGGTGGCACAAACCGTTCAGCGTTGTAGAAGCAGCGGTGGTGGGAAGAGTGAGGCTTCTTTGTTAGCCTCCCAGCTGGCAAAGCAGAAATTTTCACTGACTTGTTGGGCCTGGGTAGGTGGGGCGGCATTCGACTGAGTGGGCGTGGGCGTGAGTGATGTCAAGTTGGCCATGCCCACTCGGCCACATGCCTATCCATGCCCACTGAACCAGTAGTAAAAAAAATTGAAGCCAGCCTGACACACAGATACATACATACATACATACACACACACACACACACACACACACACACACACACACACACACCTTGGCGTCATCCAAATGAAGTAGGAAATTGTAGTTTGGTGAGAGTATTATCGCAGAGAGTTTCCTGAGAAAAATTAGACAGTTTAAGTCAAACCAGATTAAGAACTAGCATGCATAAATACTAGATCTCTATTTATTAATGTGAATTAGCAGCTCAGTGCAGTTAGAACAAAACAATCCTATTTATTTAATTTAATTTTCATTTTCCCTGAGTAGCCTTGGAAAACTCAAGCAGTATATTAAATAGGAATCCAGATTTTTGGCTCTTGCAAACGAAAAAGAATAGTTTTCAACTCCAAAAGATAACTGACTTTCAATGCAAGATAATCATGTTTTCTCCAAACAGGAGGAAGATGATTTGTTTATTGAAGCTGAGGTACAGACATCTAATGTGGAAATTCCAGAAGGAAATAGATGGCGGTGGTCACGACTACATAAAGAAGTTGAGTTGCAAACTTCGATTATTTCAATACCAATTGTAGAAGCAGAATCATCATCTGAGGCTGATGTTCAGATCCAGACTACATTTTCAAGCATACCTGTAGAAGCTAATGCTCGTGCACAAACTTCATTTGTCCCCCTGCGGAGCACAACCCCAGTTGATACTGATGCCCAAATCCAAACTTCATTCGCAGAATTAAGAAGACTCTGTGATGCTGAAGCTCATGTGCGAAGATTGCTTCTTTCTTTACCAGAAGAAAAGAAAGTGCAGGTGCAAACATCTTTGTTATCGTTACATGGAGAAACGGAAGCGCAGGTGCAAACTTCGCTGAGAACGGTACCTGAAGAAAAGGAAGCCCAGGTGCAAACGTCGCTGTCTTCTTTACCTGAAGAAAAAGAGGTCCAGGTGCAAACATCACTGCTGTGTTTACCTGAAGAAAAAGAGGCCCAGGTGCAAACATCACTGTCGTCTTTACCTGAAGAAAAGGAAACCCAGGTGCAAACATCACTGCTGTCATTACCAGAAAGAATGGAGGCTCAAGTACAGACATCACTATTGTCGCTACCTGAAGAAAAGGAAGTCGAGGTGCAAACCTCATTTACTTCCATATTAGATAGGGAGCCTGCAGAATTTTTGTCAGAGTTTATCCAGACCCAACCTTTGTATCTAGAATTGTTAGAGAAGATTGCATCTTTGCCAATATTAGTTGAGGCTAAAGTGCAGACTTCACCTACTGATTTGCGCATTCCTTCACAGGCAGACATACAAGTACAGACTTCATTTTCAGATTATATGTTAGAAAAGGAGGATGCATCCTCTATTGTGAATGAGCTCCAGAATGAGCTCCAGAATAAGTTGTCATTTTCCCAGTCATCACTGATGAAACCAAGCAACTTATACCCTGCATATATTAATGCTGAAGTCCAGACTTTACCTGTGGAAGCACCTCCTGGGAATGATTGGCGTACTGCTCGATTGAATGCTGAAGCCCAGGTTCAGACCTCATTTACTTCAGTGATAGAGTCACCTGAATTCCAGATACAGCCATCAGAGCTTGAATTAGAAAAAAAAGAGTGGGGAGCTCCTTTGCTCACAGAAAAGAAATCTCTCCCATTTCAATTGACTGAAGCTTCTGCACAGACATCTGACACTTTGATTCGGCAGTGGGACAAGTGGCGTTTATTACACCCACAAGCTAGTGTACAGGTCCAAACCTCAGCTATTGAATTGTTAAAGAAGCTTTCTTTACTAGCACAGCTTGAGACCATGGAACCATTTTCTGATGCTGAATTTCTAAAGAAAATTTCTTCACTATCAGTGGCTGAACCCCAGTTGCAAACGTCAAGTCATGAACTAATGCGGAAGGCTTCCTCTTGGTCAGATATTGAAACCCAAGACAGAATTTTCAGTGATGAGCATTTGAAGAAGCGTCCCTTTTCAGCACAAGAGTTACCAACCTCAGACTATGAATCTGCAACACCGTCATTCAAAAAAGAAGCTCAAGTGCAAACATCCGATTTGGAACTAATGAAAAAGCTCTCTTCTTTGTCACAGACCAAACTCCAGGAGCAGTTCTCCTCTTTATCTTTGGTTGAGGCTGAGGATGAAAACCAAGAGATAACAGAAGGAAAGGAGTACCTTATTACCCCACAAGTAATAGAAGCTCAGATTCGAAAATGGTATCAAGAGCTTCCAGAATTTCAAACATCAACTTCCCAGACTCCTTTCCAAAAAGACCATCTTTGGTCTCCAGGAGTTGACAATGAGGTACAAACATCAGATGTTGAAATTCCATTTGGAAATAGGTGGCGGGCATCGCGCCTGCAAGCTGAAACTCAAACTCAAACTCCAGGACTTGAATTGACCACAGAAGAAATAGAATCTCTTTCTCCAAAACAATCAGAACCTCGGAGACAAGCATCCTTGCTTGAAATATGGCAAGCAAGAGACTTAGCTGATGCCCGGATGCATACTTCAGTATCAGACTCACCCAAGACAGTGGACTTAACTCCTCCATTAGTAGTTGATAGTGAGGCACAAACATCACTGTTTGACATCTGGAAAGTAAAAGAACAAATGGATGCTCAAGTGCAAACTTCTGCAAGTGAATTGTCAAAGCAAGGAATTACATCTCCTTCTGCAGAACACGTAGACAATTTGACTCAGACCTCTTTTATTGATATATGGAAAGCTAAAGAATTAGTTAACATGCAGCAGCAGACATCTGAAACTAAATTAGAGGAGGCAAAAGTGGCACATTCTCAGCAGCTGAAATCTGATTTTGAAATGCAGACATCTTTGACAGATATATGGAGGAAAAAAGAACAACTGGACACCCAAGCACAAACTTCCTTTGTTGATATACTAGAGGGAAAGGAAGAATGCTCTCTTGTATCTCAGACTGGTGACGCTCAAGTGCAAACATCAGAAGCTGATATTCCTTCAAATTTGCATGCTGACTTTCAGCAGCAGACTTCACTTGAACTAGATGTGTCAGCCCCACCATCACAAATGGATATCCTGCCACAAGCCTCTCTACTTGACCTATGGAAAGCAAAAGAAGAGGCTCATCTAGTGTCACAAATGGATGCTCAGATGCAGACCTCAGATGCTGACATGGCTCAGGAGGATTTGTGGCCTCCATTTCATAGGTATGCAGATGTTCAGCAACAGACCTCACTTGAACTAGAAGAGGCAAAAATTGAAGCACCACAAACGGACACCCAAATACAAACCTCTCTCCTTGACATATGGAAAGCAAAGGAACTGAATAATGCGCAGTTGCAAACATCTTGGATTGATTTGCCAGGATCTGCAGAAAAAATTTCTATCCCTTCTGAATCTGAGATCCCAGTTCACCCATCCCTGGTTGTAAAGGCAGAATCTCTTCCTCCAGGCCAAGTCACTACCCAAGTGCAGACCTCCTCTGACGATATATGGAAGACAAAAAATCTAACAGACACTGAAATTCAAACTTCCCTATCCTATTTGACACCAACTACTGAGGTATTTCCTGCCTCACAACAGACTGAAAACTTAAAACAATCATCTACCCCTGAAATATTGAAGGTGACAGAGCCAGTGGAAGACCAAATAAAAACCACTATGACTGAATTTCCAGATATCAGTGCTAAAATCTTCCTGACTGATAAGCATGCTCCAGAGGACCTTCCAAATGCCCAGAAACAATCTCCTGGGAGCCCTCTACTAAGCTCCCCATCAGTCATAGATGAGTCATCCACCCAATCACATATGGATGCATCGCATGATCTTTCACACACAGAGGTGTCTTCTCTATTGCACATGGAGTTACCTCTTGTTCCATCACACATGGCGGTATCTCCAGCTCCTGTACACAGAGATATATCTCCTGCCCCTTTGAGTACTAAAGTGTCTCCTGCACCTTTGAGCATTGAAGAGTTTCCTACTGGGTCACACATAACTGAGTCTCCCTTTATTCCATGCATAGCTGAGTCTCGGGTTCCATCACGAACTTCCAGTCCAAGGAGACCATCAACTCCTGCATCAGGATTCACAAAAACTGAGACTTTCCGCCTAGAACACAGTAGGGCTCTGATGCAAAAATCATTGCTCGAATTATGGACCATGAGAGAGGAAGCAGTGCTTCAAATGCAAAGTACCAGTTTTGGCCTGTCTTTTGAAGAAGATTTGAGATTATTTCCAAAGCTAGTAGAGGGTCCAATGAAATTTGCAGATGTTAAAATACAAGAAAGGGAAAAATTAGATCAAATTTCTACAGTGGAAAGGAAGCCAAAACCTACTCTATTTACTGAAGCTCAAGTTCAGACCTCATATGTTGATATACCACGAGGAAAAAAATGGCGTTCATCTCGCATATGTACAGAGGCACAGGTGCAAACCTCTTCACACGAAATCCGTGTGAAAGACAGGATTTCAACTATACGTGATCATACAGTAGCCAAAAGGTTAGGAAAAGGAGACTGTTTTATTATAACTTTATGCCATGCATTACATTTTTAAAACATTTTTCTAGGACTAACAGATACATAGATGAACAGAAGCCATAGTATGGCTTGATTAAATGATTTGAGATTGCAGATCAAATATTTAATGTTAAGGCACTTCTATAAAAATTACTCTTAGTGCACACCAAGCTATAGAGAAAGATTTTAGATACACTTCTGATTTTTGTTTTGAATGTGCAGACAGTTTTATATGAGTTGTAAAAGAATTTATAAGAAAATAGGGGTTCTTACATTTTATATGGCATTGGATTTTTCCACTCCCATTCAGTCAAGTCCTGTTCTTGGAGATTGCCTGGATAATCCTCTGCAGTATTTTGGCAAGATTTTTCAGAAGTGGTTTGACATTGCTTCCTTCCTGAGAAGATGGTTAGAATGCAGTACTGCTGGCTACTTCTGCTGATCACCAGCTGCCAGCAGTTTGGCAGTTCTGCTCTTACTGGCTCAAGGTTGACTCAGCCTTCCATCCTTTCAAGGGCGGTAAAATGAGGACCCGTGTTGGGGGCCATATGCTGACTCTGTAAACTGCTTAGAGAGTAAAGCACTGTGAACAGTATATAAGTGCTATTGCTAAGACACAGAGAGAGTGACTGACCCAAGGTTACCCAGCTGGCTCCGTGTGCCTAAGGTGGAACTAGAGAGTATAGTTTCTAGCTTGATGCCTTCACTACACCTGATTCTCTATGGGTGGATAGGAAAGAATTCTGGATCACTGAATGTGGCCCTTAACTGAGTGATGAAGTTTTCAAACACAGCTATGATACTCTATTTTCCTACCCAGTTGCAAACTCCTTATCTTAATTTCTCTGAAATCAAAGCACAATGAGGGAAAACACATATACTTTTATCTTCTGGAGAAAAGTAATAATCTTCCCAGTAGCTCTGTATTACTGTGAGGTTGGGATACCACATATTTTCAGAAGTCTCATGAGAACATTGCTGATCACTGTTAGCTGTTAAGTAGATTGTATAATCCCTGATTCCCTTTCCTGCAGATTTAAATTATGCAACCCAGAATCATATTCAGATGTTGATCAATGCTACATGTTGATGTAACAAAAAAGTAGTGTGAAAAATTCCTGTGAAGTTGTTTTCTCGATTCATATGTTAGAGCTGACCCAACATTTCATAGTCCATAGTCACTAGATCAGAATTATGAATAATTTGAAATTTAATTCAGATCTTCCTGGCCTCAGTTTAGTATTCATTAACTATGGGCTATTTAATATGTCTGCTGAATTACTTTTGAAAATCTCAGTTTGTTTTTGTCCAGCAAAATCCTGATAGGGTAAACAAAAGTAGTTTTGAGCTAAGTGTAGATTTTTATATTTATTGTGAAATTATCTCAATATGAAAGATAGTAAAGATGCTAGGAAAGCATATTATAGTTCAGTGATGGCAAACACTTTTGTAAATGCATGCCAAAATTGTATGTGTGCGTGCGATAGCATGCACGTTCCCCACACCCACAATGCAGGGCACCCTGCCCACCTGTGCATGCACGCACGACTCCCCTTGCATGCATGCACGACCCCTCCGCTGCACAGAGGGGGAGTTTTCACCCTCCCCAGACTTCAGGAAAGCCTCTGGAGCCTGGATCCATTTCTAACTTCCAGAGGGCTGGAGAGGCCTTTTTCGCCCTTCCCAGGTTTCAGGAAAGTCTCCAGAGCCCGGAGAGGGCAAAAAATAGGCCCAACCGTCCAACCAGAAGTTTGGAAGCGGGATCTAGTACAATAATGTAATCTTTACTCAGACTAATAATTTATTCTTAGATTTCAATGCAGTATGATAAATGAGACACTTATATTATACATAGGAAAGTTTTGTTCAGAAACAGGTTTGTTGAGGTATTGTTTCAAAGCAGACAAAGCTTGTTGGATTGAAGATGAGAAATGAGCATAGAACATAGAAAGTAGATTCTTTCTAATCTAATTTTAGATTTATTAAAAAGTGTTTTTTTTTCATTCTAAGACATGAAGGGGACTAAACAATTTCTTTTTACCCCCCCCCCCCAAATTTCTGGAACAGCAGAGTACCTAAAGGACCAAGGCAAGCACCACCACTGTCTGTGCACCTACACATAAAGATGGCGTCAAAGCGTTAACCTAACAGTGAAAAAAATAGTGAATACTTAAATTTAAAGAAATAAAAGATTACCAAATACTACAAGCGTAAGCAGTGATTTTGTCTGTAGGCAATGTGCAAGCTTACATTTTTGTGATGCATGTGAAAAAACATGAATGTTTGAAATTTTTAAAAAAATCATATTTGGTGATCAATATGTGAAACAAAGCTGCCAGTAGAAAACTGAAGTAGCATAACAATCTCTGATTCCCTGCTGACTGCTTTACGTCACACTTTATACAGGAGACAGTGCAGAGTTGTCATTTTATATTACCTGAGGACGAAGATCGAACAGTTTGCAGTTGGTCGACTTTGTCTGATAAGAAAGCCAGTTACATTTTTATTCTTTCAGTTTATCACGTTATTATTCCCATCACTTTGATGGGCTGTGTAGGTGTATTAGCTGATCTCAAACAGTGGGTCATTGGTTTAAAACTGTAACCAGACTTTCTACTCTACCTAGAAACACTTTCTTGAGCCACTGTGCACATACTCTCCAACCAGCTAAGTTACCTGCTGCATCCCAAAATTAAGGACCGTATCCTTACCCATATTCAATGCCAACAGTCATTACTAAAGGAAGATGCCAACAAAATCCAGAGACTGGGTCCATGTGATGGAGGAATAATCAAATTGATAAAACATATTCTGTATCACCCTTTCTATACACATTCAAGGAATTATTATTTTCATTCTTTACTAAATATCTTGGTCATTTTAATTTGTTTATCTTAAAATGTTGTCATTTTTATAAGATCAATCTGATTTTATCTCCTTAATTATTGTTATATAGTCTTACATAATATTCACAGAATATTAACACTATTAATTATTAGCATTAATAATATTAATAGTAATTGTTTTTAGATATATTATTTTTCCTTTCATCTTAATTAATTGTGATTCTTGTGTTTTATAAACTGGTCTATGATAGCCAGATACCTTGATTGCTATGCTGAAAATATTCAGGACAAAAATAGTCCCAATGCTGACCTACAATGCAGAATTGTAGATTAATGAATCTACCCTACTTGAACAAGTTCAGACCCATTTTTTAAGATGCATGCTGGGAATGGATAAGAACATATCTGTTCTTGCAGTTAGTGTAGAAACAGGTAATTCCTTACATAGTAATCTAATAAAGTTTTCACATATTGACAGAAAACATTTGATCTATTTCTGAAAACATGCTTAAAAGAACAGATAAGTATGGCCCAGGCCAATTCCGAGTCAACCAACTTTTTAAAGTTATTTTACAACATAGATTTTCCAATCAACATCTACATCCAATGGCCTCCCTACTCAAGAGGAAGATCTGAATTCTTGGGCTCCATGGCCAGCTATAGGCTCCTTTCATCACTTGTCATATTTTGAGAGAACTTGCATCTGCAGTTCAGTCCAATTCATTCCATATCTTTTAATTCATCATATGCCTCCATTAGACTTAAATATTTATTACCCCTTTCAGAAGAAACAGTCCACTGGGATCTCAACTAGAAATTGTCATATTTTCCAGTAGAATCGAGGGAGGGGTTATGCGTGGGTTTTGTCACAGCGTGATTAGTCCATAAACTGAGGGAAATTTCTTTAATATTCCGCCTTTTCCCACTGGCTCCCAGTTTCCTCTCAGGCTTTTGGTCCAAGCACTGCTTTGGCTCTTAGGTAGGAAAATTACTGTTAATTGACTATATTTAATTAATTGATTCGATAGATTGGATACTCTAAATTTTAAATTTATCTCAGCTGCGGCCCTAGGGGCAGTCTTTTCTTCCTTGTGCAGGATAGGAGAGCCCCTTGGGGCACCTTCCTCCTACTGTGCGGGCCAGAGCCCTGTCTGATTCCCGGGCCAGTGGGGGTGATGGGCTTCAAAGCACAGCTTACCGGGAGCTTGCTGTGAGCCCAAGGGAATAAGCCGCATATTTAAAAGTAGCAAACCGCGGCTTTTTTTCTGGTGCTGACAGCCTCCTCATGGCGAACGGCACTTCTTTGATCATTCCGTTCCCCTATTACTCCATGTACTCGCTGCCTTCTGCTGCGCCGACCCCGCTCAGCATAGGAGCCACAGTGATTAAAAAGACAAGCCGCGGCTGTTCCGATCCTCCCGGCAGCGTGATCAGAGGCTCCGTTGGCCATTTTGAAAGTGCCACGTGGAGGCGGCCATTTTCTGAACCACGTGGTCATCCTTAGCCCACTGCATTGCGGCCACTGATCGAGGCTGGCAGGACTTTAAACTGAACGCAGGCTCACAGCTCCCACGGGCCCAGGCACCTGTGGAATCTATAGTGTCCTTGATACCGGACACGTGAGTGAATAAGATGGCAGCAAGATCTGAGCTTCCTCAGGCCCCATTAGAGGACCCTAATGGAGGCAGGAAAGACCAATTAGATAGGCCCAGAACCAGGGCCGCAGTTTCAACCCCATGGCTGATCAACGCCCTTCCAGAGCCGCAACAAGAGATGAGCTTAGACAGAGGGCTCTGGAGAAAACTATGCCCGGGCAGAAAAGCAGGCCCAGGTCACTATGTCCAACTTGGCCAGCAGTTCTAGATCCCCTATCAGGCCCTCATCCCTTCACTCAGGCTCCCCAGAGGTTTCAGCCCTTCTTCCCCTTCAGTCTCCCCTACTAGATCCCACAGGTACTCAAGCCAAGGAGCTTCTCCTTTCCCTTCTATCTCCGGCCTTCCATCTTTTCAAATCCTGACAACAGCTCAAGCTCTATAATTGCCAGCTATCGATACCTCAGTAGCAGCTCTGGTTTCTTCCTCCTCCATAATCTCTGGGGACGCAGCTGATAAGATGAAGCCAGAGGACAAGCGTGCGGAACTTACCTTACATAAGAACTTTAATGCTTCCACCTGGGCATCAAATCGGTGGCAGCAGCTTCTTACTTTAACCACATGATGGTCATGTGGCTCTGTCAACTCCAGAACTGTATTCAGATCCAGGATGAGCGACTGCATCAAGATATAACTAAAATCATAGCAGCCTCTCAATTCTTGGCCAACCTTAGATGCCATTAAATATGCCTCCAGTGCTCTAGCCACATCATTAACCTCCCGACAATTGTTATGGTTGCGCAGTTGATAGATGGAAAACAAGGCCAAATGGAATCTGGCGGTGGCCCCTTACACAGGCAATCTTTTTGGGGAAGCACTAGATCCTATCTTAATAGAGAACAAGGATAAGAAAAAGGTTCTTCCCTGCAGGGTTTCTGAAACCGGCGTAGGTGTGCTCAGTGGCGGTGGGTCGCCTGGCTTGGGATCTCTGCAGCCGGTGTGGGTGTGCCCAGCAGCAGCTTCCCACTACTCCCCTTGAATACTGTCGGCTCCCCCCCCCCCGTGAACATGTCATCTTGTTCCATCTCCACCTGATGTCACCCCGTTTGGTTGATGCCACACTCTCCTCTATGCTATACTTAGACAGAACTTTATTCCCTTTGGGAACTCCCCCTTTCCCGGAGATGGCCTTTTTGCCTATCAGGACATTTCCTTAATGATAGATCTTGGGATCCCAAGAGATGGCATGCGCAGAAAAGACTTCTTAGGTTTTTTTTTTACAGGAGTTTTAAAATCAGATTTTAAAGGGGGCAGGGGGGTTGATATGGATTGCTCAGACAGGCTTGGCGGGGGGGAGTCTGCCAGGGCACAGGCCAAAGCTAAATAATGAGCGTGGGTCAGGAGTGCTGGGAAGGGTTGGTATTCCGGGGGAGACATTAAGCTATTCCATTGGGGGGGGGGGTTCACCATCTCTACTGTTTGTGGGGGCCGAGGGCCAAATTATGTTCGGGGTACATGGGTCCGCTGTTTAAAAGCGATCGCGCATTCTGACCCTCATCACCCTTCTCACACCCCTGGGTGCTCGGGATTACAGCACCCTGGTCTCCGGCTGGTGTCGCTTAATGCCAGGTCCATGGCACATAAGGCTCCCCTCATTTACAACCTCATACAGAGGGTAGAGCGGACCTGGCGTGCATTACGGAGACCTGGTTGGGCCATGAGGGGGGTGTTCCCCTTAGTGAATTATTCCCACCAGGCTTCCGGGTGTTTCACCAGCCGAGAGCCCAGGGCAGGGGTGGGGGGAGTGGTGGTGGTTATTAGGGAAAGTCTCAGACCTCAGGAGGTCACTGTGCCTCAGATTGGTGGGTGTTAGTCCCTTTTTGTGAAATGGGGCCTTGGAGTTCAGGTGGGCCTTTTTGTTACATACCTGTCTCCCTGCTACGTTTCATCAGCTCTACCGGAGCTGCTGAATGTGTTAGCTGGATTGGCGATTGATTTCCCCAGGCTTATGATCCTGTGGGATTTCAATCTGCCTTCCATTGGCGAGACATCCGAGTCACCTCGAGAGTTCATGGCTTCCATGATGGCTATGGACCTAACTCAGTTAATTCAAGATCCCACCCATAATGGGGGACACACGGTCGACCTGATTTTTGTCTCTGGGCAGTAGATGAATGATCTAGATTTAGGGGATATTTGTATCCAACTCTTGTCATGGTCGGATCATCTCCTCATCAGGCTTGACTTCCATACTGCTACCCCTCACCACAGGGAGGCGGAACCAACTAGATGGTTCCGCCCCAGGCACCTGATGGACCCTGAAAGGTTCCTGATGGAGCTTGGGACTTTTCCTGAATCCCTTGCTCACAACTCGACCGAAGCCCTAGTGGAAGCCTGGGATAGGGCGGTCACTGGGGCTTTGGATCGTGTTGTGCCTTTGCAGCCTCTGACCCGGTGTCGATCCTGGGTAGCTCCCTGGTTTACCGAGCAGTTTCTGGGAGATGAAACGCCGGAAAAGACGCCTAGAGAGTGGTTGGAGTGCCAGCCGGTCCAAATCTGATCGAATACTAATAAGAATTCATATTAAATCCTACTTAGTGGCAATAAAAGCGGCAAAATTGCAACATTTTTCCGCTCTTATCGCGTCTGCAGATAACTGCCCAGCCGCCCTGTTTAGGGTGACCCGCTCCTTACTTAACCAAGGAGCTGGGAAAGACCCCTTGCAGGGTAGGGCTGAAGAATTTGTTCAGTATCTGCAGGATAAAATCGCTCAGATCCGGACAGGCTTGGACTCTGACTGGGTAGATTCGGGTGAGTCGACGGGTATGAATCTTGTGGAGATCATCTGGGATGAGTTTGACCCTGTGACCCCCATGGGCATGGACAGGATTATGGGGAGACTCAATGCTGCCACTTGTGTGCTGGACCCGTGTCCCTCTTGGTTAGTCTCGGCTTCCTGGGAGGTGACACGAGGCTGGCTCCAAGCGATTACCAATGCTTTGTTGAGAGAGGGGTTCTTTCCCACCACCTTGAAGGAGTCGGTGGTGAGGCCCCTCCTTAAGAAGCCTTCCCTGGACCCAGCTCCTTTAGCCAACTATCATCCGGTCTCCAACCTTCGCTTTGTAGCAAAGGTTGTCGAGAGTGCGGTAGCCTGTCAGCTTCCTCAGTCCCTGGATGAAGCTGTCTACCTGGATCTGTTTCAAGTCGGGTTTCAGACCCAGATACAGCATGGAAACTGCATTGGTCGAGTTGGTCAATGATCTCTGGCGGGCCCGGGACAGGGGTTGCTCTTCTGTCCTGGTCCTATTAGACCTCTCAGCGGCTTTCGATAACATCAAGCATGGTATCCTACTGCGACGACTCGGGGGGAGTGGAGAGCATTGTTTTATGGTGGTTCTCCTCCTACCTGTTGGATCGGTCGCAGTTTGTGTTGACTGGAGGGCAGGGATCGACCCCGAGGCACATCACTTGTGGGGTGCCCCAGGGGTCGGTTCATTCACCCCTCCTGTTCAACATATATATGAAACCACTGGGTGAGATCATCCGTGGTTTGGGGGTACAGTATAATCAATATGCTGATGATACCCAACTTTTCATCTCTATCCCAAACCACCCAAATGATGCCCTCAACGTGATGTCCCAATGCTGGAGGCTGTGCAGATCTGGATGGGGCGGAACAGGCTCAAGCTCAAACCCTCCAAGACTGAGTGGCTGTGGTTTCCGTCATCCTGATTTGTGCATCCTGTTCAATCTTTGATGATAGGGGGAGAAATTTTAGCCCCCTCAGAGAGGGCCCGCAATCTGGGCGTCCTACTGGATACGCAGCTTAGTTTAGAAGAACACCTGATGGCAGTGACCGGGGGGGGACTTTTACCAGGTTCACCTGGTACGTCAGTTGCGCCCCTTTCCTGGATCGGGATGCTCTGTGCACAGTCACTCATGCCCTCGTCCTTTCTCGCCTGGACTACTGTAACGGTCTCTACATGGGGCTGCTCTTGAAGAGCTCCCGGAAGCTTCAACTCCTCTCTGGCTAGAGGCCCTGAAGATTGGTTCATGGGCAGAGAGACACTTGGCATCACTGGTGTCGGAACACATCTTGGGCAAGTCCAATCATCAGGCCGACTGGCTGAGCCAAGCAACCCTCAACAATGGCAAGTGGCAACAACTCCTGCCCAAGTTGTTCCAGAAAATCTGCCGGCAGTTAGGCACCCTGCGAGGGGGTTTATTTGCTACCCCAGCGAACTCTCAGCTGCCGAGGTTCTTCTCCTGCTTCCATACTTGAACTGAGGAGGGTGCAGACGCCCTCAGGAGCAGATGGCCGCCAAGCCTACTTTATTCCTTTCCCCCTATTCCACTTATACCCGGGACCCTCAGGAAGGTAGTGACAGAGATGGCGTACATCATCATTCTGGCCCCCAATTGGCCCAGGAGGTCCTGGTTTGCGGATCTAGTCCAACTATCAGTCTCCCTTCCATGGAGGATTCCTCGGGAGGAGATTGTCTTGTGCCAGGGGGTCCTGATCCCTCCGGAGCCCCAGTGCCTCCACTTGACTACCTGGCACTTGAGCAGTGACTTCTGAAGAATGCTAACCTGTCCTCCAAGGTCATAGCAACCATTGAGGTCTCAAGATGCCTGTCGACCACTCGGATCTACAATTCCATGTGGTTGGCATTTGTCAAGTGGTGTACACCGCTAGTTATCTGCCCCACCGAAGCCTTGGTGGTCCAGATTCTCGAGTTCTTACAGAAGTGGTTAGATGGAGGCCTCTCCCATAACACCCTGCATCACCAGGTGGCTGCATTGTCATCTGTTCTTGGGGGGGGAGGGTAACTCCACTCTCTCTCACCTCCCCTTGATTAAGTGGTTCCTAAAGGGAGTGGAAAACCTCAGGCTTCCCCCAATACACAGATTTCCCACCTGGGACCTCCCCCTTGTGCTCAAGGCCCTGACAGGAGCACCATTTGAACCCCTGCGAACGGTCCACCTTAGATTACTATCCCTCAAAGTGGCTTTCCTAGTCACAGTTATGTCGGCCAGATGCATTTCAGAACTGGGCGCCCTATCATCCGGGGATGATCTTTGCCAATTCCATCAGGACAGGATGGAACCCACATTTCTCCCAAAGGTAAACGCTCCATTCCACAGGGCACAAGAAATCATTTTACCTAATTTTTGTCCGGCCCCTTCTCACAAAAGGGAGTGCCTCCGGCACCGACTGAACATTCACTGCGCCTTGCACATCTATGTTAGGCAAACGTCGGGGGTATGCAAATCCAAGGCTCTCTTTATCTCTTTTCAGCCAGGTCCTTAGTAGCCAAAGTGTTCTCAGCCACCATTGGCAAGTGGCTGAGGGTGGCCATTGTAACAGCTTATGAGGCATCTGGTCAGGCCCCTCCCACAGGGATCACGGCCCATTCCACCCGGAGTGCCGTCACCACGGCGGCGTGGGCCACCAGGGCTCCATTCGAAGACATTTGCCAGGCAGCCACTTGGTCATCTCTGACTCCTTTTATCCGTCACTACCGACTGGATGCATTCGCCTCTGCGGAGGCGTCCTTTGGCCGCAGGATCTTGCAGCGGGTGGCAGCTGCCCCTCCCCCTGTATCCTAATTTTCCCCTCCCTGGGACTAAGTTTGGGTATGTCCCACGAATAACCCCTCCCTCGATTCTATTGGAAAAAGAATGTTGGTCCTTACCTGAACGTGTCTTTTCAGTAGAATAGAGGGAGGGGTTACAACCCACCCTAATTAGTGTTAGAGATAGGTCAGGTGGAGGGTCTGGAGGTCCCTTGGCCTTCTTGTGTTTTTGCAGGTGCAGTCCATCGACATCGAGGAAACTGGGATCCAATGGGAAATGGCGGAATATTATAGAAATTTCCCTCAGTCTATGGACCAATCAGGCTGTGACAAAACCCATGCGTAACCCCTCCCTCTATTCTACTGAAAAGACAGGTTCAGGGCTGCAATGCATAGATTTACATAGAATTGCTAAGTTTATAACTAAGAGAGTGGTTCTATGAAGCTGATACAAAGAACAAGTTGAGGTACATGGTAAGGGAGATTTATTTATCCAATTACTGTCTCTGCATTAACTCTCTTAGTTATAAACATTTGTATAACTCTCTTAGTTATAAACATTTGTATTTTATCAATTAATTTCATCCTATCTTATTCCAAAAATAGACTATGCATTTTATTTTATTAGCACTACAACACTAATCAATAACTGGTCTTTGATCAAGTAAAGAGTAATTTGATATGAATGCTGTAAATGCTTCAATTTGCTGGATCATTTTTTTTAATTTTTTTTTATTTGAGAAAAACTATAATTTCAATTGCTGCAATATTTCCTGATAATTCTACTATGGTAGTTAATATATGATTCAAAATAGAGATAGAATATTGCATTACATCAATACATCTTAATTAAATTGTAACATTTGCCATTTACTTATAATTGAACATGTGCTCCGGCCAAAAATAAAAGAGTAGTGAAAGAGATGAAGTAAATTGAAATGTGTAGCATACTTATTTTAGATAAACATATCTAGAAAAAAGTTACAATCTACTTTCATTGAGTTTAAGATAGATTACCATTAATTAAATAATGAATGAAACAATCCATAATACACAGTTTATGATTTTTAGTACTTAATTTTTTATTTTGAGGGGTGGTGGTCATCTTTTGTGCTCTAGTTCTTACAGTGTTGATTCATCTGTAGCTCAGTGATTTTTTTTTGCCAAACTTCTCTCTACCCATTGGTATTTGCCATTGCATGTCTATTTAACACACTTAAGGGAAATTTTTACTCTAGAAAACTGTGTTGGGTTTTCTGGGTTTCTGCAGGGTGAGGTGGAAAAAAATGCACTTTATTTATTTAATGTTAAATTGTTTGCCACCCATCTTGCTGCAAGTATGATATGCAAATGCTATAACTTAATATATTTGTATTGAATGGGCATGAGTTTATGACCATGTTATCAATGCATGAATCCCTTGCTAGAAGAAGTGACTTTACTGTGCATACAGTAATATACAATGAATATAAAATTCCTATATGGATGCCTTTGGTATTTGTTCCCATTTATGGTTATCAGAAACATGTGAGGTTTATTTTGTTCTTCTAATCATGCTAATCCAATCCACTTTAAGAATGTAATCGCAGTCACTAAATCAATGAAGCATAGCGTATCATTATATCCTGGTGAATATTCTTTTGTCCAGTTCTCACATTTCTCATTTTCCATTTAAGACCTCTATTCATAACAAATCTTACTTAAGTTTCTTTTTTCCTTTGCACTGTGGGAAAAAAACTGTCAGAGAGGAAAGAAGCAAGGAGGACAATGAAGAATAGGTAAATTTAAAACTTTTGTTTTAAAAAGAGTTATTGTTTGTTAATATGGTTTTAATTAAAGTAAAAACTAGCTACTTAAAATTTTGTACTAATATTTTAAAAGAAAATATATATCTTGTATATATGTACTTGATAACAAATATTCACATCCTGGCTTTTTGTCTTTGTCTCTGGATTTGTGAATTTGGATGGGGAAAGAATGTCAATTGAGGGAATAAAACTATAGATGGATTGATGCAGATCATGGAAAATAGCTCTGGAACTTCAGCCTTTCAGAAGGTGAAATTCACTAATATTTTAGCTAGATCCCGAAGATTAAGAATTATTCTATAAACTAAACTAAACTAACCTGAAATGTTTTTATCTAATCTGAGCCATGTCTAATGTCTAATCAAAGCCACCTCATACCAAAGGTTTAGCATAGCAAAGAAAATTTTAGGAATGTGGATTCTGATAGACATCAAATATTTAATATGTGTGATATTTATGTATCTATATAGTCCTGCTTATTTGTCTTCTTAATAAAACTAAAGTCTCCTGTTTCTATATAGCAAGAAGCCAATCTGTAGACAGGATTGAATTTATTCTGGTTATTCTTATGGTGCAAATTTGGCACATTCAGTTTGTGATACTGGGGTTCCCCCCCGCCCCAGCTGTCATTGTATGTACTTTGGAATACATTTCTCCAGATGGGCATTTTTGTTTGCAAGTTACATTTTGTCTAATTCATAAGTTTATACTCCATTTTTAAACATTAAAACATTTTTGTATAGATTTTTCCTAGCTGGGTAATCGGATTTTGGTAGAATGCAAGTTTGGTGAATTTTGGATATGACTGATAATTAAACATCAATTTCCATTAAATAATTAGATAGATTTGCATTTCCAAATGTATAAAATACTTCCCCCTCCATCCCTATATCTTTCTACAGTTTTTTTAAAAGAATAAGCAATCTTGCTGAATTCTTCCCACCCCTTCCCCAGTTTTCATAAGCAAGTAATTCAAATAGTCAGTTGCTCTGTGCTTTCCCAGCTAAGGTTACACTCATTACATGTATGGGGATGCTTTTTCATTGCCAATGCTTGAGGCAGGAATGTCCCCATCCATAATTTTTGCAATTCAAAAGTTTGTACAGCTTCAACATGTTAGCTTTAGTAGATCTTGATTTTTTCATGTTCATAAATTATTAACTTCTATCACATTTCAGACTAAAGCCAAGGATACTATTAGACACATTTATTTTCAGACAATACTTCTTTAATATCTGCTGTTATTTTATAAAACAAAAACAATTTTTTGGAAAAAAAAAACCTTCAAACATTCATAAAAATTCTTATTAGGTTTAGGTTAGATAATCACGATTCTTCTGATGAATTGGGATTTGTTTGCCATTTATTAAAACCCCTTGAGCCCGCTGCTGGGCCATGGCCTATTGGCAATCAGGCTGTGCAAGCGGCAGGTGAGTGTGTAAGAACACAAAGGTGCATTTGCGTGAGCAGCATATACACAAAACCATCTTCTCTCCCCCCCCCTCTACTCCCCCAGCGGCTGCTGCTGCCAGGTCACAAAGACTGAAAGGTTGGAGACCGCTGATTAATAATACTATTAAATAAGGTAGTTGTCGGTCAAGATGATAGCTTCCATCTTCTTGTAAAATCTATAAATCAAACTTCCATTGATTTTTGTCTTCTTTTTTTCATGTTGTACTTATTTTATTTGTATTACTTTACATTTCCAACAAACAGTGTGAGATCTAGGTACAATTATTTAAACAGTCATAATCTACATATTGGTTATTATATTCATCACAATAATATTAATAGTATAACTATATATCAATATAGTTTCAATAATACATAACATCTTCATCATCAAATTCTCTCCACATTAACATTTCCTTTTTTTAATATCTCGTCCTTTCTAACTTCTGTTTCTATTGTCTAATCATTGTAAAGTACCTCCTATGTCAACAATATTCAGTTTCTTCTTTATCCTTAATAATGAGAGTTAATCTGTCCATTTATGCACATTCTAATATTTTCTTAATTACACTCTCATTTGACGATATCTCATCATTTTTCCACATACAATTGCGCACATACAATTCTAGCTGCAGTTAATATTTGTAAGACCAGATATATAGTTTTTTAATCATATTTTTCCAGTAGAATTACCCAACAGAAATATCTCATGTTTCAAATCAATATGCTGCTTTATCATTTTTTCCAACCAAGTATGTATTTTTATCCAATATTTTTTAGCTTTTGGGCAAGTCCATCACATGATAGAATAATCTGAGTGGTTGATTACACTTCCAACATTTGGTAGATTTATTTTTATGCATTTTAGCCAATCTTGCCGGTGTAAAGTACCATCTATAAAACATTTTGTACAAATTTTCTTTGTATGCAGTTGACATAGTCAATTTAACATTTCTATCCCATAGTTTCTGCCATTTGTCTAATACTATTGTATATCCAAAGTTTTTGGCCCAGGTAATCATTGTCTCTTTTACCTGCTCACTTTCAAGTTTAATACTGAGTATATAACCATATAATTTCTTTATCAGTTTATCATCTGTTCCATTTCAATAGTAACTATCTAATTCTTTTAAGTTTATTAAAACCATACATTTTAGCATCTTTCTCATAGTGCGATTCTATCTGCATTTGTGGCCACCCTGCGATATCTATCCCTTGAGTACTAAGTTCTTGTTTAGTTTTTAATTCCTCTTCATTATTCAAAATGTCTCTGTATCTTACAAATTTTTTTATATTAATAACATTAGGATGTACCAATGCCTCCATAGTGGAAAGCCAGATTGGTATTTTCGAATAGTGTAGTTCTTTTATTTTAATCCAGACTGATAACAATACATTTCTAACATGTCTCTGGAAATAGCTATGTATCTTATTCTTCCCATACCATAAAAAGACGTGCCAACCTAGTTGAAGATCATGCCTTCTAATGTTAATAATATTGTATGCCTCAAACTAATCCATTCTTTCACCCATGTGAATATCAAGGCCTGGTAGTATAATTCCCAATCTGATAGTCAAAACCCCCCTCTTGTTTTGGTTTCTTGCAGTATTTTCAAGCCTATTCTTGCTTGCTTTCTTAGCCAAACAAACCTTAATATTATTTTATTTAATTCTTCAAAATATTTTTTCTCCATCTTTATTGGTATCATTTGAAACAAGTATAGTATTCTTGGCAAAATGTCAGCTCAGACACAAGGAGAGAAATGAGATACACGACAAGAGAAAGGAACACTCTCTAATGGCCATCTATATAGCGTGACCCGTCAAAAGCGCGGACGGCAAAAGCGCGATCGACAAAATCGCGCCTTTGACGTCATCACAGCGCGACGAAAAAGATCGAAAAATTCAAATAAAAATTAATAAAAATTAAATTAAAGCAAGCCGATTCACATAAAGGTAAGGGTTAGGTTTAGGGTTAGGGTTAGGGTTGGGTTAAGGGTTAGGGTTAGCTTTAGAGCGTTAGCGTTAGCGTTAGGGTTAGGATAAGGGTTAGCGTTAGGTTTTTCGTTACTTTAACGGTTAGGTTTAGGTTTAGGTTTAGGGTTAGATTAAGAGTTAGGTTTAGGGTTAGGTTTGGGGGGCTTAGGGTAAGGTTTTCACTTTATTTTTACATTTTTCGATCTTTTTCGTCGCGCTGTGATGACGTCACAGCGCGCTTTTGTCGAGCGCAATTTTGTCCTACGCGCTTTTGTGGTGGAACCCTATATAGACCTCTTAAAAGGGTAAATGACTTGTGTGGACCCCATCAGAGTCTTAAAGAGATGATACATGTATTGCAGGGATGGGTTTCAAATTTTTTAATAATGGTTCTGTAGACGTGCCTTGTTTGGTGGGTGTGGCTTGATGGTCATGTGATTGGTTGGTTATGTGACTGATTATCCCCACCCGAATGAAGAATGAATGTTGAGTACTATTTTAACTCTTATGTATTGTTTTATGTTTATTGTTTATACCCCCCTCCCTATTTTATGTAAGCCGCCCTGAGTCCCCGCGGGGAAAAGGGCGGCCTATAAATATTAATAAATACTCAAAATACTCAAATATTGGTCATGTGACTCGGTGGGCATAGCTGATTGGTCATGTGACTGGGTGGGTGTGGTCAACTTGATGTCATTCCCATCAAGGAGCACCTTGCCTCGCCTCAACGAGACCCCAACGAGATACAGTTTCTCTGTCTATTTATTTACTACTAAACATCCAAAATACACTATTTAATCCTATGTATATATGCCATATGTGTACATACATATTATATAGTATAGAGTGTATATTATAGGCAAACAAAAAGATACATTATCTACTATATATACTGTTTGTGTATGTACACACACAAACACAGACACACACAGAGAGCTCTTCTAAAACTATACACATTGAACCTCACTTGCTGCATTTGGAAAAAAAACACCCAAAGTCCACTTTCTGCCACAAATTTAACTATAACTTCTGTACATTAGAACATTACACACACCTTCAGATGTTATTCCCTAGCTTGTACATGACTGATATGTGGTGAAAATGTGAAAACTCACTTAACAACACTCTTGCTTAGCAACCAACATTTTGGACTCAATTGTGGTCATAACTCAAGGACTATCTCTGCCTTTCTCTGCACGGCAGCCTTGTCCTAGTAAACTCTTTCCCCTTTCTGGCAATTTCCCTCTCTGTTAGAGGCACAAAAATAATCCTGATGATATAAGGTTTCCTGCTGGGGCAGGAGGTTGGACTAAATGACCTCCGAGATCCCTTCCAGCCCTGGATTGCTGTGCTGTTTCAAAGCGTCTTCTAAAGCCAGGTCTAGTGCCAAGGTTAGCAGTACTTCCTTCCTCTCCTTTCTCTCTCTCTCTCATCCTTCCTTCCTCTTTCTTCCTCTTTCTTCCTCTTTCTTTTTTTCTCTTCCTTTCTTCCTCCATTCCTTTTTCTTTTCTCTCTCTTTTTATTTCTTTTCTCTCTCTCTCACTCACATTTTAGGAATCACATCTAAAGGCCCTCTAGAAGTCTTATTCAAAATTGATTACACACCAGGCTGCCATTACTACCGGTTCAGAGAGGTATGCCGAACTGGGCCGAACAGATAGGAACTCATCTCTGATGTATTGCTAAATCAACCTCATTGTATCAGCTTACAGTTTACAGCTTACAACATTACACAATAATGATACAAACAAATCTTAATATTATTTTATTTAATTCTTCAAAATATTTTTTCTCCAATTTTATTGGTATCATTTGAAACAAGTACAGTATTCTTGGCAAAATGCTCATTTTTATAATTGCTATTCTTCCTGATGGTGACAGTTGTAAGTCTTCCCATTTCTCATCAATTTCATCACAATTTTTATCTTTTGATTAACTATTTTATTCTATTGGTTTCTTATTTCCCCTGTTTGTCTGTTTACATTTTTAGAAATGTAAAACTACCTCATTGTCCCACACTGAATTAGTAATCCTAAAATTCAGGATGTTTGAAATCCAAAAAGCTATTCCCCTGGCCTTAGAGCTATTGCTTAAAAATATTCTCCACAGACAGTGTGTATGGGATTTTTAACATAATTTCTTTTTTTTTATGTTTCCTGTATCCTTATGCTATCTGATTTATTAGACTTTTACTATTTCTCTTGCACATAATTATTGATCTAGTCCCCTTAAGATTCCCTTTGGTAGTATTCAAATTAGCTATATTTCAAAAATCCATAAATATAAAACAAAGAATATGTTTGAGAGAGTATAATGCTTACTCTGGAATTCTGTGGAGAGTAAACAAAAATTTCAAAAGAAAAGCATACATATTATAACAATCAATTAATAAAAATAAAAAGGAAGTAATTTTTGTTTTTTTCTAATTTAAAAATGTTTCTTATTTTTATTAATCATTAAAACAAATATCTCTGTCTAATCTCTCTGTAATTTCGCAGTCTCTATGTAATCTCTATTTCATTATGTTTCATTATTTTATCATTTTCTTTTGTATTTAACTTTGTCCTTAAACAACAGAATTTGACTAGAAATTCTTAAAAACGGAACTCATCCACCTGGTTAAGGACAGGAAGCTTTCTGCAGAAATTATTCATTGAGGAAGAATCTGTGAAGAAAATATGACTGCCCAAGAAAAGCTTATAGTGACTTCAAAGTCAGTAAGATCAACTGCAATAAAACTTGTCATCCCCTTGTTGATGGTTCAGGTAATGCTGGTAGGAAATGTTTTGTGTGGGCATGTGCTTATTTGGCCAACAGATGCCAGCCATTGGCTAAATATTAAAATAATAATTCAGGAACTGATAAACAGAGATCATCATGTCAGCATCTTGATTCCAACAACATCTCTCTTCATCACACCTGGAGATATTTCAGCTGCCAATTTTGAAGTATATTCTGTTCCCTTTACAAAGGAAGAGTTTAATTCTTTGATCACGGATTTCATAATGTTATGGTGGAATAACAAACCATCTATTACAACCTTTTATAGATTTTATCAGGAACTAGGGAAATTGATGGAGAAAGTAAATAAATTCAATCGGAAAATGTGTGAAGCAGTTTTAGCTAATCAAGAACTCATGTCTAAGCTGAAGAACGCTAAATATGATGTGCTTCTTTCTGATCCTGTGATGCAATGTGGTGATTTGATTGCTTTGAAGCTGAACATCCCATTCTTATATACGCTGAGGTTCTCTCCAGCCTCAACAGTGGAGAGACATTGTGGAAAAATGCCTGCCCCTCCTTCTTATGTTCCAGCTATTTTATCTGGGTTCACAGACAAATTGTCATTTGAAGAAAGGATAAAAAATATTATCTCTTACTACATTCAAGACTATATTTTCCAAAAATATTGGGGGGAATGGGATTCCTATTACAGTCAAGTTTTGGGTAAGTCATTTTTATTCATTTATTTACTTCTCAAGTATCATTGGTGTATCTTTTAGAATTGAAGAAAAACAGTTGGATTAAAAGAATTTTCATAAAACAGAATTAGAAAAGTCTCATTCTGAACATATAATTAAATATATTGCTACAGGTTAGAATAGATATGCCTGTCAATCCTACTTGTGTTATATTGGCTAGGGTTGATGGAATTGTAAAAGATCTGGGAGAAAAAAAAACTGAGGTAGATAATTTTCCTACCTGACAGTAATTTCATTTGAAAAAGTTTGGTATTTTATGTATTCAAAAAATAGATGAGATAGTCTTTTTCTTTCAGAGGTGCTTATGAGGCGAAGTCAAAATTGCATCTGTGCTGATATGTTCAAAGCTTCATTTGTGTTACATATGTAAAACATATAAAAACATGCAGATCCATCAACTCATTGTAGCTACCATTTTGATCTTAAACAGTTATACATCCAACCTCCTTTTGTTCCTTTTGTTCTCTTTGTTTTTTATTCTTCCATTTGTCTAGGTTCTGTTTTTAGCCAAACATGGCAGCGAAGTTGTCATATTTTGTTTGCTGTTCCACAGATCTAGAGATACGATTCTTATGGAAATTCACAAGTCCTATAAATTGGATGTACCATCTCACTTTAAATTTGCATTCTGCATATTTGTTTACTGTTTAATAAATAAAAATAAACATAAAAGAGAAGGCCAGCTGAATGTAATGTATTTAGTAACAGGTATAATTTTGCTTTCCTCCTATATAAAAAGATAGCACCTTGTTATTAGCACCACTAGTTCTGTTCTGAAGTTTTCTGAAAAACTGATAAATTATGGACAATCTCATACAGAAAAACAAGGTGTCCCCATTTTCCTCAAATATTAGTTGTATTTATGTGAATAGTACTTTGCTTACAACACAAGGTGAGCCTTTAACTCCCTGTATCCCAGAATTGGGGTTGAGGTATCACTCTTCAAATACCAGTTTAATCAAAACAGCCACAGATTATTAGCAGAGTAATTGGGCAGACAAGAATTGGAATTCAAGAACAACTAAAGGACTAGAGACTATCTGCCTTTGACCTGGGGAGCTCACTTCTGCTTCTGTCTCTAGGATATTTTTCCATGGCCGTGTTGGAAATAAACTTGCTGAATCTTCTTAGGAAGGAAAAAAGAGATTTGAACCTTCAGGTCGCTAAAACCTATCCAAATATGAAGATATTTAATAGGATTTTAAAAAACACATGGTACTGCTGCACCAAGAACAAATTCACCTGTAAATTGCAGGGATGAGAAGCCTTCCCAAAGAGACTCTCAACCTCTACCCCTTTTAAGTTATTGGGATTTTTTTTTTGCTAACCACATCATAGTGCCTAACTCTTCAAACCAGCTGTTCTTTGAGCCAAACAGATATGAGAAGGATACCATATATTGAGCATATTTTGTTTTTGTGACATTAGGAATATCTAGTACTAACCTGCTATTTAAAATGATTGCATTTTCAATTGAGGGAGTAAAGCATGCCCTTCTGTTAAAAAGTAACTACATAATCTGCAACTAAATACTTTTATTGTTCTCCCTCCCCACTAATAATTATTGATATTCTTGGCCACCATTATGGTTAAGAAAGAAATGGGCTAGCACGTTAAAGAAATAGTTCAGTTTTGCTGTTGCAAGCGCCCAGTTTAACAGGATTCGGGTTTTTCCTTCCATTTCCCATCCTAGTGAGAAACCTGGATTTTGTTGGTTTTTTTTTTGCATTCTTTGGCTGGATCCTGATCCAGAAGCAATAAAGATCTGACCTCTGTTGCCATTAATAAACTTATCCAGTTTATTCATAAATAAATAATAATTTGAAATACTTTTTTTACTTGTACTGGAATATTCAATGTAAGAAATTCTTGGTTAGATATTAAAACTTTGGCTCCATTTTTATTTTACACTTCTAAATAATACTGGAAGAATTAAATGAAACAACTTTTTCTTTATGCACAGAATACATTTTTTCTATTAACTTGAATTTATGAATCCATATGGATCAACAGGGAAACTGGCTCATAATTTCAATTATTTCAGTTTGTACTAGCCAACTTATCTAAATAACGAAATCATTTAAAAAAGGGCAGCAACAAAGATTACACACATGTATAGGTTTGTATAATTATTTATACCTGTGGATTTCTGGGAATAGATATACTTTAAAAAAATCAAAGTATAGGACCTGCATATCTTCTGTTCTATCTTGTATTGATCAAATGTTTTGATTTTTATTCACTGCTTTCTTTTCCTCCTATGTTCCCAGATAACTGGGCAAGAACCTGACTTGGGCATCTCCACAGAACCTGCAATTTACACTACACATTCAATTCCATTGTAGCTTTATAGTTTGTATTCCATGTGATTCAGATGACTCCCTGCAGATTAACTTTCAGAACAAATATAAGTTCTAATTCACCAAATTGAATTTTTTAAAAAATGAATCCCCCCCCCATCCCATCCACCCCCTGGTTGGCCATCTGTTTCAGTTGCTGTTTCCTTTTTAGGTTTATCCATATGGTATGTGAATTCAGTATGCTCATCATAGCTAAAGATTGTTTTTTAAATTATTACCCAATGCTAGTGGAAGATTCCCCATCAAGAAAGTTGATCTATTTTGGCCCTCCAGTGAACAAATGCATGGTTTTGGGAAAGTTTTGCTCACCCTTGATAACATGTTTTTTAAAACTGTTGAGTAACATTCAGTTGAAAACATAAATGTATTGATTTTGAATATTTCTGAAATCAGTATCACTAAACCTATTAAGTACCAATGCAGAAAAAACAAGCAGTACATAAATATATTTGAATATAAGCAGTACATAGCTCTATTACTTTCTATCTGAAGGGAGACCCACAACACTGTGTGAAATAATGGGTAAAGCAGAAATATGGTTAATCCGAAGCTACTGGGATTTGGAATTTCCACGACCTTTTCTACCAAACTTTGAATTTGTTGGAGGTCTGCACTGCCAGCCAGCCAAGCCTTTATCTGAGGTAATTATATCCTTCATCATTGATCTGGTAATAACAAAGCTTTTTCAAAGGAAGTACAATGGAAAAAATGCCTTAGAAGCAGCATTTTTTTGTGGATTTTCTTCTTTGTCTCAGATAGTTTGTGGAAACTGAAAATAAGGTAGCCATAGAATGAAGAATGAAGAGCCAAGGTGGCGCAGTGTGTTAAATGCAGCACTGCAGGCTACTGCTAGATCAGCAGGTCAGCGGTTCAAATCTCACCGGCTCAGGGTTGACTCAGCCTTCCATCCTTCCGAGGTGGGTAAAATGAGGACCCAGATTGTTGGGGGCAATATGCTGACTCTCTGTAAACCGCTTAGAGAGGCCTGAAAGGCCTATGAAGCGGTATATAAGTCCACTGCTATTGCTATAAGATGATCTGAAATTACAGTAAGATTTGGGGAGAGACACGTATTCTTGAACTGTAGCTTGCATATTAATGATTGAAAAACAGAAATGGATTGGTGAAAAGAGATCTCAGTAGGGAATCAAAATGAAGGAAGGTCTTGTTCAATAAGAGTTCTGGAAGACCTCTTGAAGACCTGAAAAAACCATGTTAGGTACAGATCATCATAGAAAAAAATCTATTTATATGATTGCTAAGAGTCAATATTGATTTGATAGTACATAATCCCCCTTTTGCTTAGATTCAAAGAATAACATATTCTCTGTGTTAGTAAATCACAATGTCCACAAGGCAAACTCTGATCATCAGTAATCCCAGGGAAGCAAATCACAAATTACCAAACAAGTATGCGGATTTTGCAGATGTATTTTGAAATGAAGAAGCAGTAGTCCTTTCATCACACAACCTGCAACAGTGCTATAGACTTAATTCAAGGAGCTAAAATACCTTCTAAGAAGCAGTTTCCCATGTCAGCTAAGGTGTTATTGGTTTTTGACCAGTGTTTGGAATCTAACTTGTAGAAGGACTTAAATAGACCTTTGATGTCACCAATTTCAGCAGCTACCCTTTTCATCCCCAAGAAGATTCTGATACCACAAACCAAGTGGTGAAGTTCCCTTGTGAATTGTTCATGACTACAAATGGTTGAATTATGTGATGGTGAGACATTATTATCCATTACACCTAATATTGGATTTGCATCTGATGTTATTTTGTGATGCTTTATCTGAATGACATCCTAATCTACTCGAAAGACGAATCTCACATGACCACCATGAACAGGAGATTTTCAGTAAGCTAAGGGAAAATCATCTTTTAGTTAAATTAGAAAATGCCTTTGATTTAAAATAGTACCACATTTCCACAAGTAGAATTGAAATGGATCTTCAGAAAGTCCAAGCAGCAACCCCCCCTACACAGTTAAGTATGTTCAGAACTTCTTAGGTTTTTGCAAACTTTTCTAGAAAGTTTATCCCATGCTTTGCCCATAAACACAGCTATTGAAAAAAGGAGTCAAATTTGCTTGGACACACTCACAGCAAACTGAGGAGTTAAAACAACTTGTGGCATGCCAACACCTCCTTCAGTATCCTGGACCATCACTCAGACTGATGCCTCTCATGTGGCTGTCAGGGCTGTTCTCTTGCAAGAGGACTGGGAGGGGGAAAGTGCTCTTCGTCTTGAGTACTTTTCTCAAGGTCATTGACCACTCTAGAACAAAACTATGACATTTTAAACAAAGAATTATTAGCAGTCAAGCCAGCCTTCTAATAGTGGAGGCAATTTTTGGAAAGCGTGCATTGGCCCATCAAAGTCAACACTGACTATAAAAACCTAGAAATGCTGCAATGATCCAAGGTAAGTGAGATGTAGTCCATTCTTCCTATTTGACTTCTATATATAGTATGTCCAAGGTTTGAAGAATTTTATTCCAGACATGCTGTCCCATAAACCAGAGGACTCACATTATTCCAGAGCTCAATAGGTGCCAGCATCATACAGCCTTCTAATTTCAATTGCAAACCTGACGAGAGCATGCTTCATTTTCAGCACAGTGCCGAAAAGATTCGCCATTACTGTCAAAATTCTTTGATTTCTTGTCAGCTTGCCTGTCTTGAATCGCAATGAATAAATTGAAAGCCACCTTGTTTTCAGTTCAAATCTTCAATCCAATGTAAATAAATATAAATATGTGCTCTTAGTTTACCCTGCTGACAGCTGGCCATTTGCATTCTTTCAGAGTCATTGAGGCCACTTGGAGGTTTATCTGTGTCCTCTCGGTCACTTGCTTAGTGCAAATGGGTATGGAGTTTTCTTGGAACTGTTGAAAGGACTATATTGTAGACTACATATAGATGATGTCATATCCCTCACCTTCTGTCAAGAGAGGGTTGTTTCAATTTTGACATAGATGGTGTTTTTAACCCCCCCTTTCAAATCAGCAGTCCTCTTTCCAAAATGTGAACTTTGCTGTCTTCAAAAAAGTGGTCTTTGCCTTTTAAATGTAGATGGACTACTGAATCTTGTTCTGATGGGTTTGTTCTCCTATGTTATGCCATGTGTTTATGAAACAGTTGTTTTGTTTCCCCAATGCATGTCTCACTGCATTGTGCTCTATATACCACAGTGCTGTTTGTGTCTGGGTGCTTTATCCTTGGGGTGGACACGCTTCATTAAGGCAGACACCCATTTTTCTGAAGTAGTATAGAGTCTCCTGCTTGAGCAAGGGATTGGACTAGAAGCTCTTCAAGGTCCTTCCAACTTACTATTCTATTTCTTCTGCTTCTTTCAAATGCAAATGACTACATGCTGTTTTTTCCTGGTCCATCATCTGCTTGCATTATGATCAAAAATTATGTGATTTGAGCACACTAATCATGGCCAACCAAAGAAAATGAAACATTTCATGCCATGATAAAGAGGTCTGATTCTTTTTTTTCTTTGCTAACAGGAAATTGAAAATTTTGTACAGAGTTCAGGTGAACATGGTATTGTAGTATTTTCCCTTGGTTCACTGGTTCAAAACTTAACAGATGAAAAAAATAATATAATTGCATCAGCACTCAGCCAGCTTCCACAGAAGGTCAGTGTCCTAGGTGTAAGTCATACACACAAATTTCTATGAAGGAAAACACTTTATGGATAATCCAGAAATCTTCATTTTCTTCTCCAATAAATTTCTGACAGTGATTTACAAAAGATGCTTATATTTCATAATTTTCATTTAATTGAACTGTGTCTAATTTTTTTTTATCCTGATAACTTTTAACTTCTTTGGAGTTTGACAATTTAGAACATATGCATTTTCAATTGATTTTATGTAATTTACTTCTTTCTGAAAATTCCCACAATACTAAGGGATTGCAAATACTCTGTTAAAACTCATATTTTCTATTAACTTTATGATAAAAGACACAAGAAATACATTCTAACACATCTAATTCTGGTTATGCAACATGTTTTAAATGCAAGAATTTAAAACAAAAATTACTAGTACAACGAGTTCCCCATTTTATTGTTATAAAAAAGAATGGCATGTAATTTTATTTATTTATTGCATTTAAATTATCATGGAATCCTTGGAATTTCAGCAATTTTACAAGAATGCAACATTAAAAGATCCATGACCCAATTCAATCACCCAAACAAACTCAAAAATCTAAAATTCATCAGCCAGGATAAATTCTAACATTGTTTGCAATTTGGACTACATGGAATCGTTTTCCGATTATTTTACCCTAGGTTATCTGGAGGTATAAAGGGAAAAAGCTAGAAATGCTTGGAGCCAATACCAGGACCTATGATTGGATACCACAAAATGATCTTCTTGGTGAGACACCTTATGCTTCTTTAGACTGAATACAACAGCCCCTATGTCGTATCTTAAAGGATTTTGTCAGAACATTTTCATTTTTTTATTCCAGGCCATCCAAAGACCAAAGCATTTATAACACATGGTGGAACCAATGGAATTTATGAAGCCATTTACCATGCAATTCCCATAGTAGGGATTCCCCTATTTGCAGATCAGGCTGATAATATTATCCATATGAAGGTGAAAGGAATGGCTGTGGAACTAGATATCCACACAATGAAAGCAGATGATTTAGTAAATGCTGTGAATACTGTCATTCATAATGATTTGTGAGTTGTTTACAAACTCTCTTCGGAATATAGATTATGTCTAAGATATTAATATTAATCAATTTGCTGGTTTTTTCCTTTGATGTCATGATTATTTTAGTAATTCTGGTTACTTTACCAGTTATTTTATCTCAGTTAGGCCCAATTTTCGTATATCTATAAGGAGGTAACAGTAGAATATGTACTTTGAGCATTTTACTGGACTGGATTCCTTTCCAATTATCTGTGCTACTTAGGACTAAATAGAATTTGGAGCATTATTCTTTCCCCGGTATAGAATGCATTTGTGCTTTGTTCAGTATACCTAAATTCATTGTTCAGAAAAGGATCTTAAAATTCTAGCTAACTTTTTGATATTTTTATATATGAAAATGAATAGAATGCAAGTGTTATTGAAGATAAAATAGTATTTTAATGGAGTATAAATAAGCTAGCGGTTATAATAGTAATGAACTAGGTAAGAAACTTTTAACAGGCACTAAGCTAGTTTGAATTTTGACAAATCAGTAAATTGTTTGATGTAAAGTCTATAAGTGCTTGAAGACTGAAGTTCTTAAAAACAATAGAAAGCAGATTTCTGACTCTTTCCTAATTTATTCTTTTCCTTGTACTTTAATTTTTCCAGTTTTAAGAAAAATGCTTTAAAAATATCTCAGGTCCATCATGATCAACCGATAAAGCCGCTGGACCGGGCTGTCTTTTGGATTGAATTTGTCATACGTCACAAAGGTGCCAAACATTTGCGAGTAGCTGCCTATCACTTGACTTGGTATCAGTATCACTGTCTGGATGTCATAGCCTTCTTGATTGGCTGCACAGTAGTTTTTGTATTCATCGCTTTTAAATGCTGTTCATATTGCTTTGGGAAATGTGGCAACATTTTACAAAAATCAAAAACAGATTAATTTTTCTGGGACTGAGTCCCCAACACTGATTAACATAGTTTATGCTCATACACTGTACATTAAGATTTATATTAAAATGTTTCCATATAATTAGATTCCATTCATAACATTAAATTTTATTTTTATGTGTAAAGGGTTAACAAATTTAGTTTTGATTTGATTGGTAGTTAGGTGATTGAAGTAGAAATTGAGCTCTAATAAGAAATAATTTTTTCAAATGCTCCTCTATAATTTTCTCCAAATCAAATTGTTACTTTATTTAGAAATTCATATGTAATTTTTTCCTCAAAATCCCAATCCCTTGTTTAAAAATGTTTATGGAAGTATCTAATACAGGAGAATTATATTAGACTAAGTGATGTACTTATCTTCAGCAAACACATACATGAGGAAAAGTCAGATTAAACAGTAATCTATATATAAAACTTTTGATTGTGTTGCATTGTAGCTGTTCGGATGAATACATCTTTGCTACTGTTATTAAGAGTAACAAGAGTTAATGAGCATCCAAAAGTTGCTGCTTTCACAATAGTTTTTATAACTTCTATCAGAAAATACTTGCTATGAGGCCAAAAAAAACCAAATATCTTGGAGAGACTTCACTGGAATTCACTGCTTGTCTTGTGCAATATTTTTATCAACAAATGGGCTTTACAAGCTGTAAAGGGTTAAAGGGAAAATTCCAAGATTTGTTTTCTCAAGATTTAAAACATTTTTAAAATGGATTATGCATCTATCATGGCTACTGTTCCCCAAGCCAAGCTTTGCACATCTGACAGCCTGACATTTGGGGTGGGAGGTGGGGAGAAAAATCTAAGCATGGCGACTAAGGAATGAAAAGCAAACACCTGCTCGCCAACATCATCCATCGGAGTGCAAAGCAGAAAAGTCCATCAAACCAAAGACCCATTACCCAAAAGATACCAGTACCTGATTAAATGTTTGCTGATAAAAAGGGGAAATGGCCAGGGAAAAGGGAATGTTAATTGTGTAGTCTGCACCAAAATGCCAGAACTAGCTTTGTTAAACTTCTGTAACCATTTAAGCTCCAGTAGAGTATACTCTTGGCAAAACAATGGCCCAGTATCTTTCTTTGCTGGGTGAATAAATGGGATGGTTGACTGCATCGTTTTCTTACAATTGTGAATAAAATGTTTAAAACAAGAGACAAAATCTTTTGCCTCCAGCAACCAACTGGTTTTGAATGTAATAAATTTACAATTAATTCTCACAAAATTATCTTTTCTCTGCAGAGGAAAAAATAAAAATAGTGCATTTCTTGATATACTGTCCTTGAGAAAGCACAACCCATTTCTATCCTCTAGAATATTCTGTTGTCCTGCTAGCATGACTAGGCTCCAAGGGATGGAGTGTATGGAGAGAAAAACAGTCTGTCTATTTTCCTCTTTCAGATAGGAAATACTATATCTAGGAGAACAGTCAGTCTGTTCTCCTAGATATAGTATTTCCTACCTGGAAGAGGATCATTTTAAATTAAGGTGTCTTTTTGAGTACATGCTATATTAAAATGAGTTAACCAATTGCATTACTTATTCTAGGCACCGTTAATATAAAATTCCTCTTTTTCGCCTTTTAATGCTTTTATTCCATAAAAGAAGAAAACACCACAAAAAGTTAAAAGAAAACACTATTTTTAATAGAAATACAAGGGTTTTGAAGTCAGAATATTAACCCTTTAATTGACATCAATGCATTTTCTATATAAATTATAACTGATTTCTAATCTCTGTTTCAAAAATACCCAACCACACTTTCAAATTGGTTAATCAATTATTGTTATATTAAAATGATTTTATGAGCAATTATACATAAACTGCATTATATTCCTATGTTGACAAAATAACAAGATTGGTAAAGAACACCAGGTATTGCCATTTTTTGTTTTATTTTAGAATAGGAAAAAAGAAATGTTATTTGTAGAATTAAAATGTCCAGAAACTTTATACCTCTAGCCTTTTCATTAAAGAATGACTATAATTTACTAGAATATCAGGCTATTCCTACTATAATATCAGATAGAGAATTTGCTTCATCTCAGGTATGAACAAGCATTCTTACTGGCAGCAAATTGCAATAAATAGCATGGGAGTTGGTTAAATAAATTAACATGGAACTGTTCACTGGCCACTATTTTCCAAAAGTTTCCTTTTTCTATAACAAAACTATGCACTTTCCTGAGTCTGAGATTCCCGTACTTATATTTTTATGGAGTTATTAATAGATCTGCCACAATTTAAATATATTGGATAAGAATGGAAATTTATTTGAGTTATCATTACCTAGAACAACCCTGACAATGCCTCTTTTTCTGTCTCATGCTGAGGCCTGAATGCCTGAAATGACATTGACAAATTAATCATTAATCTTTCTTTTTTAGAAGCCAGAAAGCATCAAGTCCATGGAATTTGACTATTAGCAATTTATTATAAAAAAAGAAATGATATCAATGTAGAATACAACAGTATTTGTGCTCACGCATATATGCACACACACATACAGTGGACATTCTAAACAGTATGGTTAATTTGGAGAAAAAAGGGTGCAAGTGAGGTGATTAGACGAGCATTAAACAAAATACAATCAGAGCACAGGTTCAATAACATATTACTATTGCTTTCATTATTGAACAAGCTTTGTCTTTACAAAAATTAAAACAGAAACAGAAAAACAAAAGGCGATGGCTTCAATACTGCCATACAGCCAACTATCACACACCCAGTATTTTTGCGTACTTGATAGCAGCATTCCACACTTACACCCCCCCCCCAAGAAATATTAAAAGCTACATGTAAAGAAAAACAGCAAAAATCATGGCAGCTAGTAACTTGTATTCAAAGGAACATATAATTAAATTATTAAGATAAACATGTTGGGAAAATTCATCTACATTCTTAAAATGTTTGTCTTCTAAACTGCCGCTTAAATGAAAATATCAACTGAAGAATCAAGCTTCGCATGTTTTTGGCCGAAATAAGTATTTCAGTTCACAGCTTACAGCATGCTTGGAACGGGGCAATTATAAATTCATCTACACAATCAAGTATGATGACTTAGGAAAATAAAAGTTTACTACTTGTAAACACGCAAATATACAAGCCTTTGCTTCCTTAAGTAACTCTAGTTTCACAATACATTATCTTCTGTATCTTCCTCTTTCCCCTCTGTCTCTGTCCCGATCACATATTCTTTCCCTCTCCCTCTCCCTCCCTCGTTCCCGATCCCTGTCTCTTCGGTTATCTCGGGGCCGATCTCGTTCACGATCCCGCTCTCTCTCTCTTGGCCTGCTTCTCCGGCCACTGACAACTGCTTGCGTCCGACGTAGAAAGTCATCTACCCTCATGTCATAGTCATGCTATGGAAGACAGAATAAGTTTAAATATTACTAAGTTTAAAATCACAACTTCTATCAACTTGGGAGTTACTAAAAATACTTGCATCTAAAAGGCTTCCAATTATCCAGCAATAGTTAATTGTTGTAATGTTAACGTATTTAATAAAAGTGTTAGTATATACTAAAGACCACTTTGATTTAGGTAATAATTTTGCAAATCTGAATTGTGCTACTACTCTCTTTTATAACCATGCGATTTAGGAAGATGTCTGTCAAGAGTGGTTTCCACATATTTTCTACATGTCCTAGACTTAATTTATATTTATTCTTTGGTAACTCCTCCACTCTCCCTCAGGGCCATCCTCTTTACATTCTGCAGCTTCCACATGCTGATCTTTATTTTATTTTTTACTGAAAATTTGAAATATGCTGCCTGCAAACTTTACCTCACTGAGTTCTACAAATATGTAAATACGTCCCCCCCCACCTTTCTTTTCAATTGTGTTTGATTATAGAAGACTGCCTGGACAGGTCCCTCAGTACTTTTGCAGTTTTTGGAAGTGGTTTGCCATTGACTCCTAACTAGAGCTGAGAGTGACTATTCCAAGTGACTATTCACTCACCTGGCTTTCTATCTAAAGTGGAATCAGAACTCATGATCTCCCACTTTCTAGCCTGATGCCTTAACCACCACATCAAATTGGTTCTTCTGTAACTATCTAGTCCTAGAGATTAGCCGTAAATATTTTATAATGAATATGGTGATTTTCAATGAAATCTGATGTGTACATTTTCCTAACTTGGAAAAACAGTGATCCAGGCTACACTTACCACTCGCTTATCCCTGTACCGTGCATCATGTGGCATGGGATGGTGTCCTGAGTAAGGAGGGTGAGCCTGTGGAGGAGGAGCATGGTGTTGGTAGTATGGGTGATGGGGAGGCTGTTCTATACCTGGGTAAGGAGGCTAAAAAAAAAAAAAAAAATCCTTGTTATTCCAGTAACCTGCTACCCCAGAACACAGCAGCATCAACAGGAAAATATAATTCAATTTGAGCAGTACTTCAATATCTATCTATCTATCTATCTATCTATCTATCTATCTATCTATCTATCTATCTATCTATCTATCTATCTATCTATCTATCTATCTATCTATCCATCCATCTAGGATGGTATTTGAGTTCTCATCAACAAATACATTTTCATAACTGATCCCAAGAAGGCTGAAGTTATTTAGAGCATTTTCTTATAGCTACTGCTAATAAAAGATACTCTTAAAATATTTTTTTTGTAACAAGATAGAATAGGATTCAATAAATAAGATCAATTGTCCAATAAAAGTTTGAACTGAACACTCTAATCATTATTACTGCATTAGGACTGTGCATCAACCACAAATTTGATTTCAGACCAATTTGACATTCCAATCAATCAATTTTATTATAGCCACAGACCAATATTACAAATAAAAGCATTAAGAACAATAATAATAAAAATAGAAAAGCATACAAAATAATATATTAAATTAGTGATGGATTAATGGACAGCTAGAATCTGACTAATTTTGCATGTAGTGTAACAACATTTGGCTACATTTAGAGAAACTACTTTGTGCTGATCTGATAACAGTAGTTACCATATTTTTCGAAGTATAAGACACACCAGAGTATAAGACGCACCAAGGTTTTGAAAAGGCAATTTTTTAAAAAAAGTAGAGAGAGAGGGAGAGAAATTTAGTAGGTAGGAAAAGAGAGAGAGTAAGTAGGTTGGTAGGTAGAGGGATGTATGTAGAGAGAAATAGAGAGAAAAATACAGTAGATAGGTAGGGAGAGAGAAATATAGTAGGTAGTTGGGGAGAGAGAGTAGGTAGGTAGATGGAGAGGGAGGTAGGGAGAGAGAGAGATACAGTAGATAGGTAGGAGTAGGTAGATAGCTACATGTTTCCAGGTGTATTTATCCATGTGCTGAGAAGGAAATTGCTGACAATCTGCAGCACCCAAGACTTTGTTTCTGCTGGCACAGCACTTGATCAATGTAATTCTTATCAATCAGTTAAAGAACTTTCCAAAAGGGGGAAAAAGTTTTTGCCCTCTGCAAACCTCCCAAAAATGGGCCCATTTTTTTTTTTAAAAAAAGGCACGGATAGCTTGGGTGTGTGTGTGTTGCAGAGTGCTCCTGGGGGGGGGGGTCGCCCCCCCAAAATGAGCAAAAAAACAGCCCATTTTTTGATCAAAAAAATTGCATGCATAGCCTTATGGAGGCTTATAGAGTGCTGCTGGGGGGGGGGGGGAATGACCCATTTTTTGCTCATTTCTGCCCTCCCCAGCCCCCAGGAACTCTCTGAAAACCTCCATATGTAAAGTAGTTTATTTCAGGTCAATGGATAGTGCCCAGAATGTTTCTCTGAATCTGCAAGCATGGAGGCAGGAAAGCTAATGCTCAGAATGAACTAAGTCTTGGAATGGACAGAGATACACATAGCTAAAACAAAATACTGACCAATAGCCCAAACCTGCAAGGATGGAATCAGAAAATTAAGGATCAGAATGAACTAAGATTTGTAACAAATGCAAAGAATATTTTTTTAAAGATTTTTCAACCTGTAAACAAGAAAAAAAGTCAAAGAAACAATAGATCTATTTAAAGAGAAGATGGCAAGATAGTGAAGAGGATCAAGAAAAAAATGGAACTGCTTAATTCCTTCTTTGCATTTGTCCACATGCAAAAGGAAAAATTAGTCCAATCTATCAAAAATAGCAAGGTGGGAGACAGAACAGGAAAGGATAAAATGGGGGGTGGGTGGAGGGAGAATGACACAATACTAAAGAAAACATAGTTCAAATCGCAGAACCAGAAGTATTACATCCCAGGATTCTGAAGAAAACAGCAGGTTGATCCCAGAATCACTGAGTTTCTGGAATAGAGAGTCCCTTCCTGCCCTATGATTCAATTATAAAAAAAATGCATTTTGAATAAACATAAATACATTTTTAGAGAATGAGAAATATGTGTTGGTGATATGTAAAGAGAGATAGGGAAAGAAAGGAACTAGGAAGATGGAAAAAAAGATCAATGGTTAGAGCAGTTGGATATATTGCACTTAAAACTATATAACACTGAGAATCTGAAAAATTATCACTAATGCCTGCAATAGGAATAAAAAATTATGAATAAAAAAGATGTGTGTGAGAGTGTGTTTATATCAAAATTTTAAAAATGCATCAAAAGATGATGGATAACAGATGTGAACCATAACAGAAAATCTGTCTGGCAGGTATTTTGGAATATTTTATCTTTAGCATAGCGTACCTAAAGGTAATGACTAGATTTTCATACCACTTGGTATATCAAAATTTTAATACTGTGAAAAGTTCAAGAAGGCACATGTATCATCCCCTAAATTAGTTTCAGTAACTGTCCTAGAAACGACTACATTGCTACTTCTTTGAGATATAAATGCTAGTTAATCAGTTAACAAGTATAAGATACACTTGAAAACCTTTATTGCAACCAACCATTTCAGTTATATTGCTGTTATCTGACCCATTGGAGGTAGCTGACATGAATTCTCAGCTGGTCTTAACAGGAAAAACTTTTAAAGATTTTTTCTTTTTAGAAATGTATCACAAAACCTAAAATACTAAAAAAATATTTTTTATATATATTCTTGTAAAACCCAACATCTGTGTTGAACACTATAGGTCATTTTCAATTTTAGAGGATTAGCTTCCCCAAGAAAACAACTGGATCATTCAAGAACATCTGGAGAAGAAATGGAATATTCTAGAAATGTTCTGGAATAACATAATTTATGTCAGCTTTCTGACATAATCCAGATAGGAAGTGTATCCAGATGAACTAATTCTACTTTATTATAATTTTAGAGTTCACAGAATTTTAAGAACATTTTAACATTTCTACCCTGGTGCCTAAGGGAAGCTTTGTTCTGAGACATTTTCCACATTCCTGCTACGTGCTAAGCTACCTCTTATCCAACTGTACTCCGGCTGAATCTCTCAAGGTCATTTATACATACCATTGCATCTATAGCTTATTGTCTAACAGAGATCATTTTTCTTTCTCCTCATACTCATCTGAAATGTTACTATTTCTGTCATAGCATTTCTTTGAAGAGGATTTAAACCTGTGTTTAAAGTATGGGTTTCATTATAGCTGGTTTGTATGGCTAAGTTGCTTAACAACCCATCTGCGTTTATGATGGAACAGGCGGTTTTAAGGTCCATAAAGCATCCATTTGTAAAAATATTGTGCTGCAATTTGGTCACATGACCACATGTTGGGCACTTGGCGAACTGTCAGATCTATGAGCACTCATAATGTTCCATGGTCAAGTGATTGTGATTTGTGATGGCTACCAACAAAAAAGCCCAATGGATTCACATTTACAACTGTGGCTTTGCCTAATGAACCCTAGTAGACTACAATCACTTCTGTTCATGTCAGCGCTTGAACTTATGACCAAAATTACTTATGACCAGGTTTCCATGTAGCCATAAGTCAAGGATTACCTGTATTGCTTTTCCTCATTTATTTGCTAATCATGGTATAATGCCGTGATGGCAAACCTGTGGCACACAGAGCCCTCTCCACGGGCACATGCCATCGCCCAGCTAAGCTCTATTGTACACGCCTCCTGCCACCACCTGATTTTTGAGTCTCTGTCGCACATGTGGGAGACCCATGTGCATGCACAGGGGTGGGTGCATGTGCATGTGGTGCACTGCATTATAGGTGTAGGCACACATGTGTGCAATTTCAGCATGCAAGGAGAAAAAGGTTAGCCATCACTGGAATAATTCTTCCATTTTGACAGTGTAAGCTGCTTTAGTTCAGTTTTTCTTTTCATCTCTATTATACAATTATGCAGCAGAATCTTTTCTGAAATGTGTTGTGGGTTGTGTAACTCTAGATTTTCATGGGAATTGCTTTGTCTATAGTTTGACAACAACAAAAAATCAGTTCAGTATAAGGAGCTTTAATTTCCATTTACTTCTCAATCATTGTTTACTGCTTAGTTCAAGGGTACACAAACAAAGCCTCCCTTCCAAAAGCCCAAGGGACAACACAGAGTGCTGTTTCTTTTGCTCTGGAGTGTGGTATGTCTCTGAGTGTAAGCATTCCACAATAACTTATGATGATGCTTAAAACACTCATTTTAATTCCTGAAATCTTGTCATGGAGTGCTCCGTTACAGTCCTTGAGGCAACAGATATTCTGTACCCCTGATGTAGTTCTTTCCCACTAAGATCATGTAATTTTCAAATAAACTATGGCATGAAAAACATGTAAATTACTACTTGGATCTTACTGATTTCATTGATGAAAACTGCTATGCCAAGAATTTTTACAGGTACTACTTCTTGATCATACTTGTCTAAATCATTTGACTAAAATTAGTAATTAAAATTAGGAAGTTACACCATAAAGATTTACTGAAAATCAAGCCAGCCTTAAAATCACAGCAAAATGCTGTGTTCTACATAAAAGCTGTGTTTAGCAATATTCCCTTATAATACTGTGGGTGTACTAAAGTCAAAAGAATACAAAATTACAAACCATTCCTTGCCAAGGCGGTGGTGGTCCCATGTTATGAAATTCTCTCACATAATCATTGTAAGACTACAAAAAACACATATACAAGAATGTCAAAATCAAGCAATATTAAAATCATCTATGGTTACTGCCTATGAAAGACTATAAACTTACCCCATTTAAAAAGACATCTCTCCGAACTCCTGAAAATCGTCTGTTGAGAATAAGATTTATTAAATTAGACACAAATACTCAGATATCTTAGATTAGAAAATGCCATTGTTAGACATCTCTTACCTGTCTATATCTTGATATCTGGGGTCTTTTAAATACCCTGTTTAAAATCAAGCAGCATTACGTATCACATTTATTATATTTGGCAACATAAATAGCCATTACCATCTTTATTTTAAGCATGCTACTGCCTTGCTACTCATAGGAATGACTCTTCTCTTCCCAACTGGCCCATGAATTTCAATTTTAAAATAACTATGTAATACTTTATGGCAAAGGTAGTAAAAATGTTTTCCTGCAGGAGGCTGAATCTCAGCTAATACCATCTTGTATTTTTAGGCAGACTGCCTGGAACTGTTGGAATTTATTCAGTCATATACTATATGAAGGACAACTGTTCCTATGCTCCCTCCCCACCACACACCAAGACATTGTGTGAAATTAAATGAATGCTTGGACTACTCAGAATGCAAGGCATTCCTTTTTCTAACTTTTGGTTTGACTTACAGATTTACAAGAGCTAGTCCATTCTCCATATTACACACCTCTATTTGTTCCAAAGTGGCCATGTTATTGCATAACTATTAGAATCTTATTAGTGATAGTTATTCCAAGAAAGTCCCCTTACTCTTATATGTTTTGTTACGTTCTCATATTTCAGTTATCTTACTCAAAGCCTTTATGACCTTAATTTTAAATAATTTATTCACATTCCCACGACTATTGTAATACACAAATCTGTAAATTTGTGCATATGCATTTAAACAGTAAAATATTAACCTGGTCTTTGGTGAAACTCAGAGGGATAATCAATCCTTGGTTTCTTTCTGCTGTTATGAATATCATAATCCTCTGGTCGACGCCTACATAAATTAGACAATAATTAAGAACTGTTTGGAACAACTTACGTAAACATAACATCTTTAGAAGGACTCACCGGAACAGCTCACAATTTTTTGGAGATTTTTGTGTGTATGTTTTCTGTAATTCTCTATGAGTTTCCCAGAATTTGTTACAAGGAATTTGTATTTGTGGTAGCAACAAAATGTATATTCTTAACTAGATATTATGAAAATTTTAGATTAACAGAGAGCTTCATCCAACCACACCTAGTGTAAATCCAGTCATAATATGAATTCCGTTAACAGTCCCATTGACTTTTTGTGGTGGGTTCTCTTTTGTCCATAAAAATTGCAGCATGAAATCTATTTGATACTTACACAATTTCTACATTGAAGTTTACCCTGAAAGCATAAGCTACATACTTTGTGAATACCATTTTATACACTTGACTGATTAACTGTCTTACTTGGTCTGTAAAAAACTTGATCAATTTCCAACATGCAAATCCCATCCTGCATAGACACAATTACTTGTTACTGTACAGGAAAAAAAATGTTTTAAGGCATAAATATTTTAACAAAATCATAATCTTGGAATCAAGAGCCCATTATTGTAGGTTTCTATACATTTTAATAAAATGAATTTTAAATTGTTTTTAATGATCTTTCATATTTCTTGCTCTAGTTTGCTTTTGACTCTTCATTAGCAATTTACCTGGTGTTCCCTTCTAATGAACCTTCACAATTTCTATAACAAGGAAACATGAATAGACCATAAAATGATTCCTCCCGCCTCCCCATTTATTATTTAAATTATCATTAAGAATAAGTATCACATTCTGAGAAAATAAAGCAACTGTACGTACAGCAAAAAAGAGTTTTAGAAAATAGCTGGTGTAAAAAATAAACATACCGCTTTCTTGTAGTTTGAGTGTGCACTTACGACCGGTATAATATATGATAGTAACAGTTCATATAGTAGTCCAACTACTGACTTTAAGCTGAAAGCCACATATATAAATGGAGGCCCTGGCAGGCTTGAGAAGGTGTGATGGTGTTATAATGTATAGTTTGCAGTCCATTGCAAAACCTTCACTTGTAAATACTGGAAATCTCTTAGGGCTTAACTTCAAAAGCCATCTTGGTGCTCAGTCCTTTTATGCCCAAAGAAAGGGGGGTTGCTGCCAGGATTCCTCCTACCTACAGGTTACAATGTCCTTTAAGAGCAAGGATATGGGGACTCGTTGGATATCTGTACCTACCACAGGACATTTCCACAAACTGGAAAGTCTAACCAAAAAGGTTTCAGCCCAAACCACAGTCTTTAGCAGAAATGCTTTAGATTTATCAGAAAACAAAGTGGCTACACGGGGATCAGGGAAACGTGTTGGATAGGAGGGATTATTATCAGTCCTTTGCAAAGACTCCTCCAATTCTGTAACAAGATATACCCTTCTTTCTGGGGAAGGTTGGTAAGTTCATAGAGTAGTGATCAATAACCATGGCGATCCTCTAAAACAACTTTTAAGTCCACGGGTGCTGCCAGCATCTGGAAAGGTTGTATACATTGACACAGCAACAGCCATTCTTTTTGGTTTGTTGCCGGGTCTCCAAGGGCTACTTCCTTTGGAGAGAACCTACGGCTTCCAGAAGCACAGCAAGATGTAAGAGAATATTTGGCAATGGGCATAACCACAGCACGGTGATACAATTTGAAACAGTCCCAAACACGTTCTTCTTGAACAGCAAAATATTATAAATATTTTATCCTCAATATGAGGCGACCATCTTCTGCAAAATTATAAGTGATCCTGATAAAAGTCCCATATTGACAAGGCTTATCCAGAGATATACCTGAAAGAAAAGGCTTTTACAAGATATTAACACATTTTGGAACACAGACTTGATTTTCCTCCACCTAACCTGGTCTTGAAAAAAATCGGCTTACCTACAATTGACTAAAAATCTAGTCAAAACTAGATTGACATAAACTTTTCTGTGTAAGCAAAATGTCCCCATTTTCCTCTTGAAAGTGACAAACTGGGGGAGAGGGACAATTGAAATCCTCAATGAAGCCACAAACCCGTCCATGCAGCTTGATGTGAGGATTTTCTCTCTTCTTGATTGCAGGGAAAGCTTTTTGATGAATCATATTCCTCCATCACGTTATTCTGACACATGTGCCTATTATCAGTCCAAAGAATGTTTCTAACCTTCCCACATCTCGGAGTGGCTCTCGACGGGATGGACGTCCTCTTGACCGGGGTTGAGAGTGCATTCTTCTCTTATGACGCATTTTATGAATGACTTGATACAAGTCAATACTTTCATCAGGAGGGAATAGGAGACAAAGTTGGGTTCCACATTCAAGCTCAATTTCCTGTAACAATTAAATAGTTATGTTATAAATTCATAGCAGAGCCCACACAAAGGAATCAATGTTTAATTATACGGTTTCATTCTAAGGCCAATTGAAGACATTTTATGAATGCTAATGCCTAATTTAAGGAAAAGCAGGTCCATGAAGCATATGTTAAATTCCATATGTTGTAGTGACTTTAGTGAAATTAACAAGAGATGGATCAAGGCAGGTGTATAGTTACAGGTAGTCCCTGACTTATGACCACTCAGTCAGTAACCATTTTAAGCCATGATAGTGCTGAACAAATGATAATTACAACAATCCTTGGAGTTCTGGCTATCCCAGCATCCTTGAAGACATGTGAGTTCTTGGCAATCCATTTACATTCCCAGTTGCCAAGCCCCCTGCAATCATGTGTTCACCATTTGCAATCTTCCTGCCCAGCTTCTCCAGAAAGTGAATGGGAAAGCTGGCAGAGAAGGTCACAAGCTGCTCAGTTAAGTCTCCTCCTTTAGCTCCTCTGTGCTTACACTATGCCAGCCTCTCACACATCTCCCGATACTCTCCTTGACCTATACTCTCTCCTTAGCCCATATGAAACCTCTTGTACATCCTTCAACCTACATAGTGCTTCTCACATACTCTTGTACATGCCCCTGACCTGCATCTTGTGCACACACACACACCAGATTTCACCAGTACTCCCTTTCCCTTTCCCTCACCTAGCTGCTGTCACTTACCTGTTCGCAAACCTGAAACTTGAAATTTCCTGCCAGCTTTCCCAATGACTTTGGTTGCAGGAAGTTGCCTCACCTAATGACTATAGGATTCAGTTAATGATGGCAATTGGAACTTCAGGGATTTCTATCACTAATTGGTGTGGTCACTCTAAGAATGAGTATTACTTAGCGATGGAAATTCCATTCCCAATTATAAGTCAAGGTCTGTCTGTCTATGTTTAATTTAATGCACACCACAACTTAAGCATGCATGCTTAGTAAATAGGCAATTTTCATACAAGTCTCATCTCACAATTTGTACAAAAAAAGAATGCCAATCTATGATATGCTGTGGCTGTGATATATTTACCAGTATTGTTTTGTCATCTTTCTTCCCATCAGTTCAATCACCATTTTCCTTAATTACGAATGCTTTAATTAAAAAGTTGAATGACAATTCTTCTGGCTTCATGCAACCTTCTTATAGAAATCTGCTTACAATGGTATATTTTATTTTAAAAGAACTTGCTGTGCATCCCCAGATGTTTTAATATTTGGGAATGCAATCTTTTTACCATAATGTGACAATATCATATAGACAATATATATAGATAAAAGATTATTTAGCAGAATTAGCTGTCAAAGATGAACAACTATGTCATAAAAAACCTATTAAGACTATTTTAAAATACTGAGATTAATGTTTTGAAGAGCAGTCAAAGGCAGTTGACAAACCTGTCCATCACGTCCAATCTTTACTGGCTTATGTTCATTCCAAGGATTCGTCAGGTGAGCAGATTTTGTGAATGGCAATTCACGCCTAAAAATATGACGACACTTTCTCATATAATGAAATGTAACTTAAAAATACGAGAATCCAACTACCAATGGGTCTAAAGAATGAAGCAGACCTTAGAGGCAATCCCAAGGGATCATAATGTTTACCTCACAAAGCAAATATTACAATCTTCAAAATTTGTTCTCAGATCTGATTAAGAAATTCTAAGGCAGGTCAGTTAAGCTTTCCTTTATTTTTTTCCTTCCTATCCAATTTTCACAAATCTCTTCATCCATACCCTTGTTTTGGCAACAAAGGAAGCAGTGTGATAAAAATGTAATTTTCCCTATATGAATTACATAATAATGGTGCTGGAAAACTTTTTGACCCTGTGCTCCTCATATCTGCGATTCTACAAAGTTAAAGGATGGAAAAGAAGAAAAAAAGGAGTCTGGAATAGAAAAGCAAAATTGGATGTTATGGGAGAAGCCAGGAAATTATCAGTGTTATTCTTCTCTCAATCTAATCAATCAGATTGATTGACTGATTATGTGCCATAAAATTAACTATTAGTGAATTTTCTCCATAATAATAAATAAGATAGGTTAATCATCTGAAATAGGATCGGGTTTGATTCAATTAGGTTGCACTATTTTCGTTTATATTTCTAATATGAAAAAAAATGATAGTGATTCCAGGCTTTGGAACAAAATGGTAGGGATTCTAATCCTTATAAAACTGAAAGGGATAAAACACTCAATATTTAGTTTTTTAAATAATGTTTCTTAAAATCTCAGAGTCATATTTCTGACACAACTTCCCACTGGAGGAGAAAAAAGCAACTCCTGGCTTCTCATTTTACACAATGTGATTTCAAAATCCAAGGAAAGGAAGTCATCCATCATCAACAGAAGACACTTAAGACTATAAGAATAAGAAGAAAAGGCAGTAATTCAGAATCTGTAAATATCTTAAAAGAAAAACTACAGCAGAAGAATTATATGGAAGAAAGAAACATGATATGAGAATCTCTACCTTTGATGCATCAAAATGTGGACCTGCAGGCCATTGAAATAATTTTACCTTTTAATACGACACTCAATGTCAAGTCTCTCTTGACATAGGCTCAACTCTTGGCACCTACATGATCGTATCAATATTGTTTTCTTGGTATCAATACAGATACGATTCACACTGCTGTTTTCTAAGATGTTTCTCAACTTTCCATTTGATCCTATAGCCCAGGGGTAAGCAATTAATTTTTCCAGGCTGCCACATGAGAAACCTGGACTGTTGTGGAAGACTCTTGATACCACCCCAATCCTGATACTGCCACTGCCCCTGCCAAGGTCTGGACAGGGACTACTACCAAAAATCCAGGTCTACTATAACCCTAAGATGTCCTGGTGGGGTCTCATCATAATACTAACTAGAACTGATATTACTGGGTTTTGGTTGTTTTTTTAAGACAAGTCAAATTTCGATGGGGGCTCAGGCATGCAGATACAACTTGCCACATAAACATTATACATCTGTTCTATACAGATTTGTTCTTATACATCTGTTCTATCTATAGCCTATCCAACCACACTTTTATTTTCTAATTTCCACCCATTTTACCTGCATATCCAATCTATCTTAAATACTCCTCCCAGCATTTTTGCATTCATTCCTGCAGGTAGCACCCAATGTATGGGAGACCCTCCATGATGAGATTCAGAAGCAAGCCTTGCAAATCCTGTAAGAATTAAAAAAGTGCAATGAGGCCACTTATCCAAATAATTTTTGATTTATGAATGCAAGTATTCTTTTTACAGGTAGCTCTTGACTCATAACCATTCATTTAGTGACTGTTAGAAGTTACAACAGCACTGAAAAAAGTGACTTATCACAATTTTTCACACTTACGATAGTTGCAGCATCCCATGGCCACATAATCAAAATTCAGACCCTTGGCAAGTGGCTCATATTTATATTGGCTGCAGTGTCCTGGGATCAAGAGATCACTTTTCATGACCTTCTGACAAGCAAAGTCAACAGGGAAGAGATTGATTTAACAACTGTCTTACTAATTTAACGACTGTGGTGATTCACTTAGCAACACTGGCAAGAAAAGTCATAAAATGGAGCAAAATTCACTTTAATAACTGTCTTGCTTAACAACAGAAATTTGGGACTCAATTCTGGTTGTAAGTCGAGGACTACCTACACTTACCTTGGAATTTTCCACTCTCTCTTACAGAAAATATCAAGATCACACTTCTTGCTGATCTGAAGGCAGCATTGAGCTTTTTCTCATTGACTGGAAGGGTTGACCAAACACCCTATGGAGAAATGAGCAAATAATTTACAAACCAAAAGCTATCTGACATGTTCAATAAGATTTTGAAATATATTCAGCAACAGCATATATTTTCTATGAAGAAGGCCTCAGTTTCTATTCCTGCAATTTCCAGATCCAGAAAACAGATTCAAGAGAGATATCTGAGTCATAAAAAAACAATTACCCAGAAGTGGAGACAATAGTATAATTTCCAACTAATAAAGTTTTATATATTAATAAATGCAAAACAAAATTTGGAGAAAAAAAATCAGAAATATTCACATTCTGAGTGATCTACAAATAACATCCACCAAATTAAACTCATTTTAAACCAACATTTAAACCAACATCTTTCCTTCTGCGGGCAGGGGTTCTCAACTCCTGGATCATGGCACAGCAGAGATGTATGTATTGTTAGAATGGGGTTGCAAAGCTGGAGGTGACTGAAGGGTAAGTGAGTGAATCCGAAACAGTTCCCCCCTCCCTTCAATTCATGGAAAAATTGTCTTCCATGAAACCAGTGCTATAAAAGTTGGGAGCAGTTGTTCTATACAACTTTAGCATTCCTCATGGAAACACATATATTTTTAGGATTTGAATTCTAAGATCAAAATTGTGATTTTTTAGCAGTACATTTGTAAAGTGTAAGTTCTAATATACATGCATTATGACTCTCAGAGGCTTAAAGCATTAATTTTGCACAAAATCTACAAAATATTAGGGGTGGCACAAACGGGAACAAAACTTTCGTTATTACCCATTTCAGTGACAATAACTCCAAGTTACCATGATATTTAGTGGCTGAATATAGTAATTTAATACATGTGGCTGGGGAAAAATGTAACTCCCATTTTAGATAAGGCAATGAACCAAAAAGAAATAATAAAATTATTTACAAAATAAAAATATATTTTATTTTGCATTTATATTTTAGTAATTATATTATATTTAATAAAATAATTAAAAAGAAAAGCAATTAATCTTATTCCATACATTGCACATGTAATTGACTTTACAGAAATTCAACATACCTTAGCTTTGGCAAGGGAGACATTTTCATGGTTGTTACTTTTTATAAGAAAAAATCGTGCATCTTGAAGAATATATTTAAGTTTGCTAGTTTGATCTGGAAGGAAAAAACAAAATAGGTAACAGTATTGGTAAACTTTACTTGCCAAAGAAACTTAAATATAGGTAGTCCTCAACTTACAACCATTTGTTTAGTGACTGTTTGAAATTACAATAGCTGACAAATGTGATGTCTGACCATTTTTCACACTTATGACCACTGTAGCACCTCCATGTCACCTGATCAAAATTTGGATGCTTGTCCATTGGCATATGTTTATGACTGTTGCAGTGTCCTGAGATCATGTGATCAAATTTCATGACTCTCTGACAAGCAAAGTCAATTAGAAAGCCAGATTCAATTAAAAACTCTGTTAGTAATTTAACAACTGCAGCGATTCCCTTAACAACTGTGACTAGAAAGGTAGAAAAGGGGGCAAAAACTCATTTAACAACTGTCTTACTTAGCAATGAAATTTTTTGGCTCAAATGTGGTTGTAACTTGAGGTCTCCCTATGTTTATAGGATGTGGAGTACAAAGTCTAGCTGTTGCAATGGCAAAATTGGCTTCAAGTAGGGCATATGCAGTTTAATCCCATGAATTCCTTCTTAATAAAAGGAAGCTCTATAATTCAAGCAGACAATCTGCTTTTCATATGAGTGAATGGCTCAATTCCACCAAATTCAGATTTCCATACCATGCAGTGCTAAACTTTAAAAGCAAAATAAGCTATTCAAGGTAGAAGCCAATGCAACATTAATAATGTTCCGATTTTTTTATTTGTAATAGTCAACATAAAGCCTTAACCAGAGAAATCTTTTTGTGAAGTTTGTCTGTGAAAGGATTAATTGGATTGCTTATTTGCCTGCTGATTCAGTGATGAAATATTGTTTTTCCATTAAAAACCTCATGCAAATAATTTTAATTATTCACCAGTATGTATTTTACTGTACATCAGAACATTATTTTATTTGCTATATAATCAGCAAACTCAATACAATAGCTTGCAATAGATGCATGAATTAAAAAGTTCAAATTTAAATTATACCTTTTTGGACAGCACGAACGGAAGATGATAATTTCTCATGCTTCTTTTCTGAACCTGTATTTAGCCAAAGTACATTTGTTCAGATTGAGCCTTAATAGAGATACGATACAAATTCTACAATCTTTTCACATACTATTTTCATTCATGACAAATTATTCCTCCTATAGGCACCCCCACACACAAAATTTGCACGAGGATTTGAATTTGATTTGTTTTTTAGTTGTCCGTTTTTGGGTTTCATTTGTTAGACCAGTTTTCTATAGAGAAAACTAGTCAATGAATCATCATCTTCCAAGTTTAAAAAAGTGAAATTTCTATTTAAGCAACATAATAGAATTAACATAAGAAAGCCCACTTTATCAAATTATTCACACACAACATGCCAGAAAACTAACTATATCATTTCAGCTATGTGTCTCAAGCCTATTATGGTCTACAGTTTATTTTCACCAATGCGTTTCAAGAGTTTGCTACAGATCATATTAATGAAGATAAGCAATCACAAAATACCTGCATATGACTCTGATGCAGAGCTTCCACTTCTATCAAAAACAATTGGAGAGATGCCTCTAGCTCTTTTCCTGGCCTTCTTTTTCTCATCTAAAATTATCAAAATAAGCAATAGCAGTAGTTTAAAGATTCAAACGAAAAAATAATATTTTTTAAAAAATATATAATTTGAAATATTTAGTGTATAGTTGACTATATTGGGCCAGAATTCAGAGAACTGTGACAATAGTTCCCAAAGTATCAGAAGTTTAGACAACTTGGTCTGAACAGAAAGTTTGCCTGTCAAAGCTATATTTGAAGCTCAGAGAAATTTCTAGGTCTATGTGAAGGATGCTGCTCAAAGTTTAAAAAAAAAAGCATTAACCTTCATTTGGAATATCAACAATGTTTCAGTCATAAATGTAATGCATTTAAGTATATTCTTATTTATAAACATAGTTACAAACCTAAATTAGGTCCCAATCTATACATATTAATTTACTGTAGTTGCCTCATTTGCATGACTCAAAGCCTCAATGGTAAAACCTGAATAACATAATCACATAGGAAAGTCCTATATCATTGCTACAGATTCTTCATCAGAAATATTTAACACTCAGAACAAAAGAGTGCATGGCAGATGTCTATGTAACCTTTCCACCGTAAACATTTAGATATTTTCTCTCCAAAGCAAAATTAAAGATTGATATATTCAACCTGCACTCAAATTAGTTGAGACTAAACCCCGAGAAATACAACCAAATCATTTATCATGTCTGGTTATTCCAATCATATTGTTTATATAAAATAGGAAGAGATAAATGCATGTACAGAACCAAGTATCTAGTAGTGCTCACTTAATGATTATAATTATTTCAAAAAATTATTTGCTTTACAAACAGCTAACAATTTTAAAACAGCTAGATCTTTGCTATTTGCTTTATCTTTATTCTCAAGGAAACCTTTACTAGTCTGTTTACTAGTGGAAAATGTAGGTTTAAGTTCCACTGCTAGCAATGCAGTGGTAAAGTGTAATGTCATTTGATTGCATTGCTTTGTAACAGGAAGCCAGGTAGTTCCCATTGCTATCATTGAGTATCACAGGTCGTTAAACAAGGATTTCCTTATAATTTCCTGCCAGCTTCCAAGACACAAAATCAGTGGGGAATCTGGTAGGAAATTGCAAGATGGCTTGCAAGCAGCTTGATGGATAAGTATGTGGCTGCTGCTGGGTAGGGCAGGGTTCGTGGATGACTGGCAAAGTATGGTATGAACACAACCAGAGCTTTGGGGATCAGTTATACTATTGTTCAGCACCATAATAACTTCAAACACAATTTGCTGAATTAATGATCATTAACTGACTGTTACATGTATGCCTAACAGCCTGAACAAATCTAATTGATTCAGGATTAGATGTTCAGAAAATATTTAATGCCCTGTTCTCCTTGGGATCTTGTTAATGCACCCCTCCCCCAAATTTACAATCTAGTGGCTTCTGGAAGTAAATCCTTCAAACTGGAAATAGTTCTGATGACCTCGAGAAAATGTTCCAAGACTACACAGACCTGATTTAGGGCCAGACCTACCCCCAGGTCATCTTGGAACTACTTTAGTCTCATTGAAATCTTTACTAATTTGTTTACTGTGAAAAAGCTCACTTCGTCTGTTATAGTATTCAAAATACGGACTACCTTCCGATTTGAAGAATTTTTCTTGCTAATAGAAATTCTTAAAAAGATAGAATTATGGACAAAATAATAGCAATATAGCAGTAGACTTATATACCGCTTCATAGGGCTTTCAGCCCTCTCTAAGCGGTTTACAGAGAGTCAGCATATTGCCCCCAACAATCTGGGTCCTCATTTTACCTACCTCGGAAGGATGGAAGGCTGAGTCAACCCTGAATAATAAATAATTGCACCAGCAGAACCTTATGTTTTATGCTTCAGTTCTTCACAGACTCCAGCCTGTAGATCCAGCTCTAGGATGGAAACTACTGAAGTCTGCCATTGTGTTATCCATGTTTTTCTGTCCCTACTATTAATAATAAACCTAATATTGACATAGGACAGAAAGAGATAACAGCATTTCTTACCTGATATATCTGAGCCTGAACCAGTTCTGACTGACGCATCAGTAAAAGATGCAGATTCAGAATCAGAGTCACTAGCTTCACTTCGAGTATCATAATCATTTCCCTCCTTCTGATCTCTTTCATCTTGATCATACTCTTCTTCCTCATCATCTCCATCTTCTTCTACTTCCTCTTCTTCCTCTCCATCATCATCTTCCTCTTCTTCCTCCTCCTCCTCTTCTTCTTCTTCCTCCTCCTCCATTCCTTCCTCTTCCTCCTCCTCTTCTTCATTTTCAGTATTTCTGGCATCAGAGGAACCACTACTACCTGTTTCATGATCTGAATCATATTCTTCAGAATTTACTTCTTCTTTTGAAGAATGGCTTGACCTGCTTGGTCGTCTCTCCACATCATGCCTTAGTCTCTGTTTATAGAAAACAATCAGCAATCAAGACCAATTATTTTGAGAGAGAGCTCTAAATGCTTGCTTTAAACCCTCATTTAATGTAACTGCAATATGTTATTCATTCAGGTTAAAAAATAAATTTCTGTTTAAACCTAGGAGAACAAATTGAAAATTAAAAGCCAAATACCAGTATTGCTTAAACTAAGCAAGGAAGTGAAATGCTGAAACTGATAATAAAAAGCAACACACTACTGCAGAAAAGATCCTATTTATTTAAGTACAGACAGATTTACAACCCATTACTTACTGCAGAAGCATCTGGAGTAGAGGACTTAGCTCTTCTGTCAACTTCCCTTTTCCTCATACATGCCTTTTCAGGCTGTCCCTTATACGGATCTCTGGAGGTGCTACTTGACATACGTAGCTTTCTATCACTTTCTGGACGCTTACTTCTGTCAGATCTTCGATAATCCTCATTCTTGTATTCTAATGCTGGCTTTCCTTTTGTGCTCACAATCCTTTTGTTGTTGCTAACAGAACAGCTTGGAGGTTTGGGTAAAATTTGCCTTGAGGAATGTACAGATGGTTTTTGTTTTTTAATTTCAGCTACTTCTATCCGTTCACTTTTCCTTTTGGATCCTTAAAATAAATAAAAATTATTAGTTACTTAAATGCTAAAAATATGTTGCAAACATTTTCAAAAAATTTTTTTATTTAGCACAGGTCAAAGCATAAAGAGACATTTAATCTAAATTTTTGATATTAGTAATTCTGCAACTATTACAGCCAGATGATGAAAAATCCTAGGATTAAAGTTTGGGAAGCTAAGACATGAATGTAAAAATTACTGGATAAAGATGAAAAATATAGAAAATATCTGAAATAGAATTTTACTTCTTGTTTCCATTTCATAACAAGGGAACATTTCCTATTTATCTGCCTTCTAAGTCTTCAAATTATTAGCTATATTTGTTTACAAAACAACAGTAATTACTTACAAGAAATAGTTTATTTTATGTACTATTTTGCATAAGTCTGAATAACGGTTTCATATCGGTTAAAGATATGAAGAAAGAGGATTGAGATATCATACGCTAAATACTGTAAAGCAATGTTTGAAAAGCCAGAAGTGATGGGGAGAGAAAATATTTCACAGGGAATTTGCTACACAAATTACTTTTACTAAATGAAGAAAAACAGAGCATTCAGCAAGAACCAGCAAAACTTCCTGCATATTGAGAACAGTTTCAAACTTGTCGAGAGGCCACTTGCAAGGCCTTTTATACAACAGCAAATTATCTAGTAGGTATCATATCTAATTCAGCTCCAAAATCCAGTTACACAGCTCTCCGGAAATACAACCGAGTTGTAAAGTAGCATACCTTTTTTTTCATTTTTATCTTGTTCACTATCAGGGTTATACAATTCATCGTCATGATCTGGTGCATCAGTCAAGATATCATCAAGCACATTCAATTCACCATCTATGAAGAAACAACAAATATTATTTAGAAATGATACAGTTAAAAAAATGAATGAAAAGTTACTGCAAGCCAATTATCGCAGACATTTCAATTAGTATCATTCCTTATCTATTCTATTCATGGTTGTCTAGAATCAAAATGGAAATTGAATACTAAGTTCTTTCTTTAAATAAATATGTTGAACAAACAAGTGGTAATATAATATAAGCAAGAAAATAAACAATTGCATAAATCTTCCAGGGGTAGTGTATTTCCCTGTCCTTGATAATCTCATTGGCAATATCAAGCTATGGCAGCGAATAAATTCTTGCTATGCCTAGAACAAGAATTCAAGCTTCTTTTGCACAAGGTTATATGGTATCTGATTAATACTTATTCTTTAGATTCCATAATTTATTTTTTTCCAATATACTTTTTTATTTTCCATTTTCATAACATACAATCACATGTATACTATTACATAGCCAGTATCCTATTGTATTAAGTAGTAATTACATCAGTTCCTCTTGTCATCAACACCCAGAAAGATAAAAACCCATTATTAGCTCTTCTGCTCTCCATAAACCTCTTTCTTCTACCTCTCTCCTACCTCCTTCCTTCCCTCCATCATCCTTTCCTACTCTACTTCCCCCTCCTTTCTCCTTCTCCTCTCTCTAAATTCCACTCCTCCTTATCCTCCTCATCTTCCCCCCTTATCCTCTCTCCTATCCCTCTCTTCCCATCTTTCTTCTCTCTTCTGTTTCCCACTCTTCCTTTCATTGGTGTATTTCCACTTCTGAGCAAACTCCAATCTATGTTGATGGTATTTATGCTTCCATATCCTTAGAAAGTTTTTATTTTCCATTTTCATAACATATAATCACATGTATACTATTACATAGTCAATATCATGTTGTATTATTAAGTACTTACATCAATTCATCTTACCATCAACTACCAAAGAAGAAGAAAAAAGAAGAAAAACCCAGTTATTGGCTCCTGCTCTCCATACACCATATTTATACCTTATCTGACACTTTCCTCCTCCTCTCTCCTCCCCCCTTTCTACATCCTGTCTTCCCTCCATCATTTTCTACTCTACTTCCCCTTCCTTTCTGCTTCTCCTCTCACCCCTTACCACTCCTCCTTATACATCTCATCTTCCCCCTTCACCCTCTCTCCTATCCCTCTCTTCCTATCTTTCTTCTCTCCTCTGCTTCCCACTCTTCCTCTAATTCACTTGGTGTATTTCAGCTTCTGAGCAAACTCCCTTTTGTGTTGATGGTATTTATAATTCCATTTCAATGTACATAAAAAAGAAAAAATAGCAGTATACATGTACAATCATTCAACATCCCTCTTCCAACTTAGTAAACTCCACTCCCTCCCACCCAACCCCCAAAACCTTCCCCCACCCTGACTTCCCAGAACCAATACAAGGTATAAATCTTTAACAAAAACAGTTTAAAGTATTCTTAAAGAAAAAGTAGAGAGTTAATAACATCTTTGAATTGATCTTAGCTCCTCCTTGCTAGGCTAACTATAAACAATTCGTATCATTTCTGATCTTAATCATAAGCTATCTGAAATTTCCTAGACCCATACTTATTTTGAATATAGTCAATCCATTTTTTCCAGTCTCGTTTATATCTCTCGTTTGAATAGTCCTTAAGATAGCCATCTCTGCTAAGTTTGTGACTTTCAATGTCCATTCTTGGATAGCAGGCAAATCTTCCTTCTTCCAGTATTGCGCCACCAACAATCTAGCTGCAGTTATCAAGTGCAAAATCAAGTTAATCTCTACTGCTGTACAGTCAGTAATTATACCTAACAAAAATAGCTGGGGGATAAACTTTATCCTTTTTTTGAGGACGCTGGCTGGGGAATTCTGGGAGTTGAAGTCCAGACATCTTCAAGTTGCCAAGGTTGAGAAACACTGCTGTAGATAACAGTCTTTGCCGGCAGCCAGGCTTTAGAGCCCTGGATATGGCAGTACTCAGAGTCAATGCAATCAGGAGTTTCCAGAATTATTCAGATTAATTGTAGCAATATAGATCAGAGATGAAATGGATAACATGGCCATCCCAGAGTGGACTGAGTCGGAAACTCGGTGGTACCACTCATGGAGGTGGGTTATATAGGGGGTTAATTAGTTAGTAATCAGACTCAGTCCAATCAGAGCACAGACAGTGTCAACCCATGCGTGGACGCTATCTCCACCCTTATTGAAAATGTGGAGTTCACTGTCTTTTAAATGCAGATGGACTTCTGAATCCTGTCCTGAACAAACCCATTAGGACAAGTTTCAGAAACTTCTTCAATGAGAAGCAAAACATCTTCAAAGAAAAACAAAGCTCAATTGCCTCCTGAAAAAGCATCTTTGGGACAACCATGACCTGGATGACTGAGAATCTCCATAGACAATCCTGAAGAAACATCTTGGATGTGAAGTAAAATGTCTTCAAAGGAAAACAAGAAAGTCCAGTTGCCTCTTGAAAAAAAACATCCTTGGACACTAATGTGAGGTTTTAGTCACTGGAGTTTACTTAATGAACCAATTAAAACAAACCATGATTTAGTTCAGTATCTCAGTTAGTGGTAAAACATAATCTGATTTGCAAGAACAATTTTTTAAAAGTATGAAAATTCTGCCATTTCCATTGCTGAACTGATTTAATAAGTGTCTATACTAATAGCTGACAATTATTTATATCAAACCAGTACCAAATCTTGCAAAGAAAACTACAGGGACTTGTCCAGGTAATTGTCACTGACTTGAATGCTTAGAAAAATAAAACAAAACCCATAATCTATACCCACCCAGAACATGGCATAAGGTAGCAATAAAATTGTAGGGGAAAGTTACAATAATTAATCAATGTGATTATTTAAATAAATGAAAATATAAATTAATGTTTTTCTCAGCCCTTTCTGGTTTGGGATGCATTAGTTAAAAATAAAGATGTCCTTAGTTTAGGAAAAAAAACAACTCTATTATCTTTTAGGTAGTTTAGAGGCATCTAATAGCTATAATCATATCATCATCATCATTAATGTGAAATTACAACTGCCAGTTCTTTAGCTGATATTAGCTTCATATGAATTAAGTTCTAGAACAGTGGTTCCCAAAGTGGGCGGTACCGCCCTCTGGGGTGACTTAGGGGGGCGCTAAGAGGCAAGGGGGTGGCTGGGGGCGCTAAGAGGCAAAGCAGGCAGCAGGGGGGGGGCACTAAGAGGCAAGGGAAGTGGCAGAGGAGTGCTGGAGGTGTTCTGCTGTACTGTATTCCCGACTTGCCTAGCTTAGTGCGCAGACGTGGAAGGGAATGCGATGGGACCAAAAGCGAAAGTCCTTCCCTGCACGGCTTGTGTGGAGGTGATTACTGACTCCAGATTACTGAACGTGGTGATTTAAGACTCCTGCTAAGTGACTTAAAACCAGACATTGGGAAAGTAGTATCACTTCATCAAGCCTATCCATCACATTAAGAATTTACTGAACAGTGAAGTAGTTATTAAATTTCACTGAGCTTACTAAGTTACTAGTCACTAAGGTTGTTGATAAATGACTATCAGACTTTGAAAACCTGGTATCACTGGATCATGTTCAACAATTTTGTTGAATGAACATTAACTAAAAAAGATTTTTAAATTGGATTTTGAATAAATGTACAATTAATTGTTACAGTTTTGAATTTTACTGTTACTATCATCCTTCCGTCGTGCAAACAGTCCAATCACATGACCCCACCAGCCACGCCCACAGAAGCGGTAGAAAAAAATTGAATTCCACCACTGGGTGGGGGGCACTGAGGATCAATTTGTAGCACCAAGGGGGCGGTGGACTGAAAAAGTTTGGGAACCACTGTTCTAGAAGGTAGGACATCATAATGTATCAGCATAGTATATATGAGAATCCAAGCAGTGTGGCCATTTGTAAATTGACTATTGTTTATTATTATACAATTGTATCACAGCGGCCAGTTGTTTCGCCGGATTTGGCATTGGTTACTAGTCGGGCCCCACCCAGGGGCCTAGGACGTCGTAACGTATCTTTGTAATATGCGTGCAGATCCAAGCAGTGTGGCTTTTTGCATTTGACTGATGGTGATTTTGTCAATTTTTAACTGTTTTAAATGTAATTCCAGTGCTTTTGGAATAGCACCCAGTGTGCCAATTACCACTGGAATTATCACTGCTGGTTTGTGCCATAGTTGTTGAATTTCGATTTTTAAGTCCTGGTATCTTGCGATTTTTTCATGTTCCTTCTCAGCGACCCTGCTATCACCTGGTATTGCGATGTCTATGATTGTGACCTTATATTTCTCAACCAGTGTGATGTCTGGTGCATTATGCGCCAGTATTTTGTCGGTTTGTATACAGAAATCCCACAAGATCTTGACCATCTGATTTTCGGTGACTTTTTCAGGCTGATGTTCCCACTAGTTTGTTGCTGTTTTAATATTATAATTTTTGCACAAATTCTAATGGATCATTTGTGCTACTGAATTGTGCCGCAATTTATAATCAGTCTGTGCGATTTTTTTACAGCAGCTGAGTATGTGATCAACAGTTTCATCAGCTTCTTTGCAAAGTCTGCATTTGGCATCATCAGAGGATTTTTTGATTTTGGCCTTAATGGCATTTGTGCGGATAGCTTGTTCTTGCGCAGCCAGGATTAGTGACTCTGTTTCTTTCTTTAATGTACCTGTTGTTAACCATAACCAAGTATGTTCACTGTCCACTTTATCTTTTATTTTTTCCAGAAATTGGCCATGCAGTGCTTTTTTCTGCCAACTCTCCATTCTTGATTTTATCACATCTTTTCTGTATTCTTGTTTCGTCTGTTGGGCCTTCAGTAGATTTTTGTTCTTTACTTTGATTAATAGATGTTCTTGACTTTCTTTTAAATAATCAGCCAGTGCATGTTTTTCTTCTTCAACTGTTTGCTTCACTTGTAATAATCCTCTGCCACCTGATTTTCGGGGCAGATATAGTCTATCAGTATTACCATGTGGATGTAAACTGTAGTGCATTGTCATTAGTTTCCTGGTTTTTCGGTCCAAAAGGTCCAAATCAGCTTGTGTCCAGTTAACTATACCAGCTGTGTATCTTATAACTGGTATTGCCCAGGTATTTATGGCCTTGATTGTATTTCCACCATTCAATTTAGATTTCAAAATTTTCCTAACTCTGTTGGTGTACTCTCGCCTGACAATAGTTTTTACTTCTCCATGCTTGATGTTATCCAACTGCAGAATGCCTAAGTATTTGTAGGCTTCATTTTCTTTGCATTTAATTAATTGGCCATTGGGCATTTCAATTCCCTCACATGCAGTGATTTTGCCCCTTTTTATGGATACAGTGGCGCATTTTTCCATGCCAAACTGCATTGAAATATCGGTGCTGAATACTCAGACTGTGTTTGTCAATGATTGGATTTCTATTTCTGACTTTCCATAGAGTTTCAAATCATCCATATATAGTAAATGCGAATTTTTTTCAGCTTCTTTGGCTGTTTGGTAGCCTAATTTCATTTTTTTAAAGATTACTGATAGTGGGATCATTGCGATGATGAAGAGAAGAGGTGAAAGTGAATCACCCTGGAAAATTCCTCGCTTGATATTAACCATTCCGTAGATCTCATTCCCTACTGCCAACTCAGTTCTCCATTGTTTCATCGCCTTTTCAGTAAAGGATGTAATATTTTTGCTAATGCCAGTTGTTTCTAAGCATTTTATGATCCAACTATGTGGCAGTGAGTCAAATGCCTTTTTGTAATCAATCCAGACCATATTCAAGTTCGTTTTTCTGTTCTTACAATTTTCTAATATCATTTTATCAATTAGAAGCTGATCTTTTGTGCCCCTGCTCCTTCTTTTGTTGCCTTTTTGCTCTACTGGCAAGATGTTGTTTGTTTCCAATAATTATTATTTCCAATAATAATAATAATAATAATAATAATAATAATAATAATAATAATAATAATAATATATTATTATACAATTGTATCACAGCGGCCAGTTGTTTCGCCAGATTTGGTATTGGTTACTAGTCGGGCCCCATCCAGGGGCCTAGGACGTCATAATGTATTTTCGTAATATGCGTGCAGATCCAAGCAGTGCGGCTTTTTGCATTTGACTGACGGTGATTTTGTCAATTTTTAACTGTTTCAAATGTAATTCCAGTGGTTTTGGAATAGCACCCAGTGTGCCAATTACCACTGGAATTACCACTGCTGGTTTGTGCCATAGTCATTGAATTTCAATTTTTAAGTCCTGGTATTTTGCAATTTTTTCATGTTCCTTCTCAGCGATCCTGCTATCACCTGGTATTGCGATGTCTATGATTGTGACCTTATTTTTCTCAACCAGTGTGATGCCTGGTGTATTATGCGCCAGTATTTTGTCTGTTTGTATGCGAAAATCCCACAAGATCTTGACCATCTGATTTTCGGTGACTTTTTCAGGCTTATATTCCCACCAGTTTGTTGCTGTTTTAATATTATAATTTTTGCACAAATTCCAATGGATCATTTGGCCTACTGAATTGTGCTGCAATTTATAATCAGTCTGCGTGATGATGATGATGATGATCATGATTATTATTATTATTATTTATTCAAAATGTTTTGATCATGAAACCCTCTGATCTTAAACATTTCCAGTATTCTAGCTATGAAACCAAATACCTGTGGTTTAATAATTTTTGTTTTGAAGTGAAACCAAACGTGGTTGTTTCAAACACAATCATATTGAATGCTCTGACTGTTCTGAGGATTGCAACTAAGCTGCTATTTTGTGGCTTGTGACTGGGTTGTTTTCAAGCTCTGTCCACCCTAGCTGGTAGAGAAGCAGAGAGCAGTCATATCTCTGCTGCTATTGGTTTGACTGTATGAGGTGATGTGAGAGATTATTAAAGGAAAAGAACATTGAGGTACATGGCAATAAAAAAGAATGCTTCCAGCTGTACACCTATGTGGTAAGTTACTACTGTTAGTTACTTTTAAAGAACTATTTAAAGAACTATCAGTTCATCACATAGACTAACTAACATCTTATGCTATATAGGTAGTCATCAACCTATGTCCAAAATTTATGTTGCTAAGTGAGAATTTGTTAAGTGGGTTTTGGCCAATTTTATGACTTTTCTTGCCAATTAGTGAATCACTGCAATTGTTAAATTAATAATACAGTTGTTAAGTGAATTTGACTTCATCACTGACTTTGCTTGTGAGAAAGTCACAAAAGGTGATCATATGACCCTGGAATATGAAATCATCATAAATATGAAGCAGTTACCAGGCATCTGAATGTAAATCACATGACCATAGGGATGTTGCAATGGTCATAAGTGTGAAAAATGGTCATAACATCACTTTTTTCAGTGGCGTTGTAACTTCAAATGGTTACTAAGTAACTGTTGTAAGTCAAGGATTACCTGTACTTTATTTTGCAGATAATATTAAAGATATACCTCATATGCAAATATTGCTGAAGCTGTTAAGACTGTATAAAATGAAGATTACTACTACAGTGTTGTTTGGGATGGCTTGTTAAGCTCTGGATGTACTCTGTGCACCCTCATGTAACCTTCTGTGTTGAGCTTAAAAAAGCATTGAAAATTTTTTTAAGTATGGTTTGTTGAAGATAATTGATTTGTTGAGCTTTTGCATGTTTATCATCCTGCCTTGTTCTTCTAATTCTAATATTACTTGTGAAATTAGGAAAATCAGAAATCACTCAAATAGGCAAACAGAATATGATCTCCAATGAACATCATTATTGCTTCTGCTAAATCTGGCACAGATTGCAAAAATAGAAGCTGCATAGAAATTAAATCTGAAACTTGAATAACCTTTACCTTAATTTGATCACTAGCAAGATTTGGAGGTTTAATATAATGGTCATATTTTTACTTTGATGAATCACTATCTTTCTATTTTAAAAGTAGGACAAATAGAAGCGTCTATTGACTTTTACCTACTAACACCAGATAAAGCTCCTTCCAGCACATAAATGCAAATGCAAAAGATGTGACTGTTATCACAACCCGTTAATCTACAATTCATAAAATTAATGTCCTAGAGGCAGTAGAGACAGAAGATCCACAGAAAGATAAGTATCATTCTTTCTAGCTTTACAGTGAGCAGTATTCCAGGAAATTTAAAAATGCTGGCTGGCATTCAGTGAATAATTTAATAACTTTTAAAGAAGGAAGATTGAGATTATATCTAGAATTTAAATCACTTGGGGAAAATATTGACTGTCCACTATAATGTTTAAGTGTAGGATGGAACAGCTGATAAACTCTTTTTTGCACTAGGCTGTATGGTTAATATCTCATTAATTGATAAAGTGGTTAAAGATGCTGAGCTTGTCAGCTGGAAAGCTGACAGCCTGAGTTCCTAGCACTGCATCATGGGTGAATTTGTGTTCCTGCCCATCCTGCAGTTCAAAAGCATGCAAATACCAATTTCATTGTATTTAAGTACAATGACAATAAAGATTATACTATAAATATTAATAGATAAATAGATACCACTTTGTTTGGAAGGTTAACAGCATTCCGTGCACCTCAATGGGTAATCATGCTGGCCATATGACAATGGAAATGTCTTTGGACTACATGGCCCCCCTCGGCTAAAAAACTGCTTCCTCAAGTTGGACATGACTGGATAGAGGAAATCTTTACCTGGTTTTATCAATTCTTGGTAACTTAACAAAGAAGTATTTTGAGCATACAACTATCTGTTATAGCCTATCATAAATTTGTCTAGGCAAAGAGAACTGACTAATTTCTATTCCTGAATATAATTTGCAATTATTATATTATTTTGCTTGAAGATTTCATTATCGGTGATAATTGTATTGCAAGCTTTTAATTCTGTCTTCCCTCACTGAAGACCAGGTGATAAGGTTTCAAAGCAAAAGCTAGTACAGATAGAGATCCGACAGGAAGTTTTGCAGCTGGACAGACATGGGGGGGGGTCTAAGAGTCTCACATGAACCCTGTCTAACAAATCATCTCCGAGATCCTTTTGGATCAGAACTCCCACTGGAGGTGGGGGCTAAGAAGGGCAGCGTCTCATCAGACCCAGAGGGAAGCAACAGGCCCTCGCAGGTCAGAGATTTGTCTATGAATCGGAGTCGGAGCGGCAGCCTTCAACATAGCTGACAAGATGCTGGCTTTTTGTCAAAGCAAATGGAACAGGAGGGGAGTGGAAGAGAGGAAAGACCGGGTAAGAAAATTTATCTAACCCACAGCCATAAATTAAACCCGGAAAAGGCAAAGAAATCTTGAGAACATAAATAATATTGATGGTCAGATTGGGGCTTTATTTTTCCAAAAGAAAAGGAATAAAGGAAGGTAGAGTGTTGTAACCCCAGTCCCTCCAGAAACTCTTTGTTTGAAACGCTTTCGGACAGAAGGATAGAAAGCAGAGAAGTGACAAACCCACTCAATTATAAACTTTAAATTTGGTTTTGGATTTGAAATAGAAACCAATATCTTGAAGGGTTTACTTTTACTTTGTTTGAATTCCTTCCAGCTAATATAATCAAGAAAAAAGCAAGTCTTCTCACTGATAATGGATAATCTAACATTGACTATGCGGGAAGTTTTAATTAACCAACTGCCATAAATCAGAATTTGGAAAAGCAGGAGGCAAAGAGAAACTTCTGGCTGATTGCAAGTTTGTTACAAGTGATTTATTTTGAGCAATTATCAAAGCAAAGAATAAATATGGACTCAAGACCTAGGAAATATGAAGGGTTTTTTTTTCTCCTCTTCTTTTTTTTTCTCTTCTGCAAAAGATTAAGATGGCGTCAGCTTCTCTTCTGGTTTCAAAGTAGTTGGATTAACTAAATTTAAGGTGGACCAGAATTTTAAAATAAGATTTGTATAACTAACTGCAATCTTGGAACTGGATATTAAGAAAGAACAAAAGTCTACAACGGCTCACATTGCTTTTCCCCACAGCAGTTGAAGTAGATAAACTTAAGGTGGATTAGAACTCTGAAACAAGAATTGTATAACTAACTATAACTTTGGAACTGAAGATCATGGAAAACTGGAAATTAGAAGAACTATGTGAAATCATTCAAAAATATGCATAAATCATTAAAATCAAGCCTAAATAGAATTCTAAACCCAGGAAAGCAGAGATCTAAAGAAGAATTCAAAGAAGGGGGGGCAAGACAACAAAGGGAGAGAAATGGAGGGAAATAAAAAGCAGACAAAAAACTCCCATCAGTCTTGGCAGTGGTATAGGGAGAACTGTAAAAAGAGGAGTGTCCCAACAAAAGGGAATAAAAAGCAGACAAAAGTGGTTTTGGAGGTTGTTAGTGGCATAAGGAAAATTGATGTAGAATACTATGCCCTAACAAAGAGAAATATAAAATACTCTTGTGAGGATGGCCTGGGGAAAATTGATGGAGTGGAGGTGTAAAATAAAGAAAAGGGAGAAGATAGGAGCAGAGAAGTGGGACAAAAGACTTACTAGGACATAATAATGAAAAGATAATTTAAAAAGGCCAAAATATATAGAATATGGATAAATATGAAACTAATATGGAGAGGTTGTAAAGCAGAGGTTTGTGATTCACTTTTATACATGATAATTAAACTGACTTGCGAATTGACTGAAAATGACAACATGGGTTAAAATATATGAACATGGATATAGACAGAACTTTTAAGATGATGAATAAAGTGAGATGTTTACTGTTTGTTATTTTACATAATAGATTAAGGGAATTGTAATGAACATTGAACAGCGAGGTTTGTCATTTATAGACAATTTAAGGGTAATCTAATCCAAGATATAAAAAATGGAGAGGGAACATGAAATATATCTACAATGGGAAACTATTGAGATTTAAAGACAGAATCACAAATTGGGGGCGTGTAAGGATGTATAATTAGGTTCACCGACAAAACCGCGCCCGACTAAACCGCGCCCGACTAAACCGTGTCGCTGATGTCATCAACAGGGCGACAACAGCACGGAGACAGAAGCACGCTGTAAACCCTAAACCTAAAATTAACCCCTAAACCTAAACCTAACCCCCCTAAACCTAATCCTAAACCTAACCCTTAACCTAACCCTAAACCTAATCCTAACCCTTAACCTAACCCTAAACCTAACCCTTAACCTAACCCTAACCCTTACCTTAAGTTGAATCGGCTTGCTTTCAAAGCGCTATTTAAAGCGCCCTTCTTTCTCCGCGCTGGCTGTTGTCGCCCTGTTGATGACGTCAGCGACACGGTTTAGTCGAGCGCGGTTTTGACGGGTCACAGTATAATTATATAAAGATAATGATGAGAATAGCTGGGAATTGTAACCAGGTCTACATCTCAACCAAAATTAGGCTGGGGGAGAGGGAGTTAAAAGCACAATGACTATATATATATATATATATATATATATACTTGTTTGTTCTAATTTTTTTTAACGAAAGGAGAATATATGTTAAAATTAAATATATATATCGAAAAGGATCTATAAATACCCTCAACATAAAATGGAGGTTGCTCAGAAACTGAAATACACAAGTAAATGAGACAAAGAGTGGGAAGAAAAGGAGAGAGGTAAGGGAAGGAGAGAGGAATAGGAGAGTGGGCAAGGAGGGGGGAAGAGGAGAGCAGTGAGGAGTGGAAAGGGGGGAGAGGAGGAGAGAGGAAGGGGAAGTAGAGTAGGGAAGAATAATGGAGGGAAGAAAGGATGTAGAGAGGGAGAAGAGAGAGAGGGAGAAGAAAGTGATGGATAAGGACAAATATGGTGTATGGAGAGCAGAAGAGCTAATAATTGTGTTTTGGGAATTGATGGTAAGATGAATTGATGTAAACATTTAATAATACAAAATGATGCTGGCTATGTAATAGTATACATGTGGATTATATGTTATGAAAATGAAAAAATAAAAAACCTTACCATAAAAAAAAACTACTACAGGTAGTCCTCGACTTATAACAGTTCATTTAGTGACTAAAGTTACAACGGCACTAAAAAGTCACTTATGACCATTTTTACGATCTTTGTAGCATCCCCGTAATCATGTGATTAAAATTCACATGCTTAGCAACTGGTTCACATTAATGACTGTTGTTGCAATCACCCTTTGTGACTTTCTGACAAGCAAAATCAATGTGGAAACCAGATTCACTTAACAACAGTTACTAACTTATCAACTGCAATGATTCACTTATCAAGAAAGTGGCAAGAAAGGCTGTAAAATGGGGCAAAACTAGTCTATCTATACTGTATTAACTAATTCTGTAATGTCATTGAAATAAATGTTGACTCTTCCACTAATCCTGATCTTCAAACACAGGCATATGAGTGACTTGTTTATGTAGAAGCATATTTATTTTATTCCTATTATTTGGTATGCTTTTTCTCTCACCTTTTCTGTAATAGTTCAGTGCAGCTCTGTCCATTAATCCTCACAACAATCTTGTGAAAGAGGCTGAGTTGAAAGAGTGATTCTCAGAAAATCACCTCATGAGCTTAAGTGGACAGAGCTAGCCTTCAAGCCGGGCCTCCCCAGTCTTAGATGCAGTATATAGATGTCTTTCCCTATGTTTCAGGTAAGCTCTTTCCTACCATATAATTATTGAACATTAACACATGGAGTGAACATTTGATGTTTCTCCAAAACATTATGTTTCCCCAAAAGCTGTATATGAAATCAAAAATATAATATATCACAGCAGCTGCACATGCAAAGTATAAACTCAGATTCTTGTGTTCCAAATCAACCTTAAATAACGGCTTTATCATTTCAGCTTCAGTTGCACACCTAGATAATAGGACAGGCTCACCTTGAGGGCGAATTGCGATTATCAAAATACGGACAGGTAATAAAAACCGGAATCAATAATGCGGCAATAAAAGTGGTTCACGAAAATTACGTCCTACATATTTTTAAGGGAAAATATTAATTCTTTCGCAATCCATCCGTGCTCGCCCCAGGCTAGATCCCATGCAATGAAATCAAACTCTTTTCAGTCTTCAATCTGGTTTCCTGACCTGAGCTTTAAGATCACTGTTAAATGGCCAAAACCTCCCTTAGCTTGACTCTTACAGGAGACGGAAAGCAGTAATTAGCGTGAACTCTTAAACCCCTGGCCGACACTTTTTCGTAAGAGGGAAAGACGGGAAGGCAAGGACCGTCCATCGTGGGCCGACTGCGCGCCACTCCCACCGCTAATCGCGCTTTCCCACGTACTTACGGGCAGCCCCGCTGCCATGGCAGTATGCGGTACAGGAGGAGGAGGAGGAGGAAAGGGACCCATTCCATACCTTTTTCTTCCCGACTCTCGGCCGCCATCCTTTTCCCGCAGCCGCTCCTGGATAGAGCGATCGCCGCTCAGAGAGGCAACCCCACTTGGTGACGAGGAACGAGGGAAGCAAGTGGCAGACGAGATGCAGCAACGGTCCAGCAGGAATATATATGTATATATTCTCAGTGGCTACCCAGCCAAAATGGAGGCTTCCTTCAGAACCCACTTTTTCCTCCTCCTCCTTCCTCTTCCTTCCTCTCCTCCGTCCTGACTTCCTACGCGACAATTCTCTCGCTCCCACAATGCCCTTCGCGATCGACGCCCCAAACGTCACAAGACCCGGCGTCGGCGGAAGTGGCGGCTCGCCATTCCTAGAGAGGGAGCCGGGCGGCCTCTTGTCCTAGCGGAGGCCCTGAAAGCCTGCAAAATGCTCCTGAGAGGAAGCGGGAAACCTAGGGAGATCATCACGCCCAACACTCTCAGGATAGGTTGGGCGTCATTGGGGCTTTGAGGCGGGGGGGGGGGAGAGCAGGAGAGAATGACCTCAGTCTTCTCCCTCCCGTCCCAAAGCAGCGCTGGCAGTTTCCGGCGCTCCTGCTCTTTCGACCCAAAATTGTCTGGGTTTGAACTGTGTGGTTTGTGTCGCGCAATTAAAAAGCCGTTTTCAAAGGCAGTGGATTGCATCTGCCTTGCAAGAGCTACCAAATTAGTGGGAGCAGAGGCCTAGAAGGGGAAAGGCTGTTAGATAAATGTGCAAATTATTGTTGCAATAGATAAAGGAGCTTCAATAGATACGCCTCAGTCTGGCTTTGAATCCGACACCTTTGGAGCAGAATGCTTGTTCAGTCACAAGTATATTTAGATGTTCTCTCGGGGGTGGGGTGGGGGCAAAAGTTTCAGAACTTAGTCTCACCATTTTCATTTCATTGAATAGAATAAAATTAGAGTTGGAAGGGACCTTGCAGGTCTTTTAGTCCAACCCCCTACTTAGGCAGGAAATCCTATAGCATTTCAGACAAATGGTTAGCCAAACTCTTCTTAAAAACTAACAGTGTTGGGGCATTCACAACTTCTGGAGGCAAGTTGTTCCACTGATTAATTAATTGTTCTAACTTCCACGAAATTCCTCCTTAGTTCTAGGTTGCTTCTCCTTGATTAGAGTTTCCATCCATTACTTCTGTCCTGCCATCAGATACTTCTATCATGTCTTCTATCATGTCTCCCCTAGTCCTTATTTTTATTAAACTAGATATACCCAATTCCAGGAACCAACTGTTTTAGCCTCCAGTCCCCCAATCATCTCTACGCTCTTTCTAGTCTCAACATCTTTTTTACAAAACTGGATGCGGTATTCCAAGTGTGACCTTATCAAGGTATTATAAAGTAGTATTAACACTTCACATGAACATGATTCTATCCCTCTGTTTATGCAGCCTTCAAATTTTTTGGCACCTGCACACTGCTGACTCATACTTAAATGATTGTCCTCTAGATCTCCCAAGATCCCTTTCACAGTTACTACTATTGAGCAAGGTACCACATACCTATGCATTTTGCTTTTCTTGCCTAAATGTAGAACCTTACTTTTTTCACTTATTGAATTTCATTCTGTTCAATAATACCCAATGTTCAAGTCTGTCAAGATCCTCTGTATTTTAAGCCTATCTTTTGGAATGTTTGCTATTCCTGCCAGCTTGGTGTCATCTGAAAATGTGACGAGTTCCCCATCTATTCCCTCATCCAAATCATTGAAGATGTTGAAGTGTACTGGGCCTAAAACAGAGCATTGTGGTACTCCACTGCATACTTCCCTCCATGTAGATGCAGTCCCATTGAGGACTACATGTTGAGTGTCATTAATCAGCCAGTTACAAATTCATCTGGTGGTAAGGCTCTCTAACCCATATTTTTCTATTTTACCAAGTAGTAGGTTATGATTTATCATTAGAGGTGTCAAGCTCAAGGCCTGGGGGCGGAATCTGGCACCCAGCATGCTTAGATCTGGCTCCGGGGAACCTCCCTAGAAACAGCAAAAGGCCTCCCCTGGTGCCTCTGCCA